>NC_052155.1:16060085-16360085 GCF_902713615.1 Scyliorhinus canicula | reverse complement strand
GGCAGATTGGATGGAAATTTCCTTGCCTGAAGGGCATTAGTGAACTAGATGGATTTCTGCAACAATCCTTTTTCCCATGATAATTATTAATGACACAAGCGGGGGCAACATGGTGGCCTAGTGGTTAGCACAGCTGCCTCACGGCGCTGAGGTCCCAGGTTCGATCCCGGCTCTGGGTCACTGTCCGTGTGGAGTTTGCACATTCTCCCCGTGTCTGCGTGGGTTTCGCCCCCACAACCCAAAAATGTGCAGTGTAGGTGGATTGGCCACACTAAATTGCCCCTTAATTGGAAAAAATAATTGGGTAATCTAAACTTTAAAAAAAATTAATGACACAAGCATTTTATGTCAGCTGGCAGCACGGTGGCACAGTGGTTAGCACTGCTGCCTCACAGCGCCAGGGTCAATTAAAGCCTTGGGTGCTGTCTGCATGGGTTTCCTCCGGTTTCCTCCCACAATCCAAAGATGTGTGGGTTAGGTGGATTGGCCATGCTAAATTGCCCTTTAGTGTCCAAAGGTGGGGTTACGGGGATAAGGTTGGGGTGTGGGCCTAGGCAGGGTGCACTTTCAGATGGTTGGTGCAGACCTGATGGGCTGAATGGCCTCCTCCTGCACTGTAGGCAATCTATGATTCCATGATTTATTAATTAGTGGAATTTAAATGCCAGCAATTGTTGTGGCAGGATTGGAACTCATGCTAGTTCTGGATTGCCAGTCCAGTAACGTTGACACTTATTTTAGCGAAGGAGTGTTGCTTCGAGCTATCCCTCCTCTGTTTCTTCTTCTTCTGCCCACTGAGTATTAACCCTTATCCCACTCTCTCCTTTCTCAGGTCCACCATGTGTTAGAGCCCCAGCTGCAGCAGAAGTAGAGAAGGAGGAAGATAACCCTCCTGAGGAGTCACCACTTAATCTGCCAGGTACAAGGTCAGAAATTGGCTCCCCATGTATCTCAGAGGCTCAGGGAGAGGAGGCTGGTCTTGTAAATTTATCCAACACAGTTGTGCAGGAGCAAGGGCAGAATAGGTAGGTCAGAGGTAGGACAGCCCTGGAACCAGCTTGATGGAATTAGTTTTACTAAAAATGACTCCAGGGATTAAGTTACAAGGAGCGATTACTCAAATTAGACCGGTTTTCACCAGAATTTCGAAGGTTAAGGGGTGATCTGATCGAAGCCTTCAAGACATTAGCAGGGAAAGACAGGGTAGATAAAGATAAACTATTTCCACTGGTTGGAGCTTCTAAAACTAAGGGGCAGAAAATTAGGGCCAGACCGTTCAGGAGAAATGCTAGGAAGAGCTTCTTCGCTCAAAGGGTGGTAGAGGTTTGGAACTCTCTCTCGTAAACAGCTGTTGAAGCTGGGACAGTTGTTTAGTTTTAAATCTGAGATAGATTTTTGTTAAGCAAAAATATTCAGGGATATGGGCCAAAGGCAGGTATATGGAGTTCTGTCACTGATGAGGCATGATCTCATTAAACGGCAAGACAGGCTCGAGGGGCTGAATGGCCCACCCCTGTTCCTATGTTCCTGTGTTCCTATGTATAGAATATTGCTGGCTGTTTATGACCAACCTCTGGTCGTGAGTGCATTATATTATCCATCAGCGCGTCTGTGCACAACGTCAGGTTAATGCCCCCACGTCCACATTCTTTTTATGTTTAAAAACCGGATGAACAATGGTAATTTTTCTCCCCCCCATATGTTTACATCTGTCTTTCACATGAGATGTTAGATTAAGGCATCAGCTGCCCTGTCAGATGGGTAGGTGAAAGATCCTACAGCTAAGATGAAGAGGGGCAAGGGTGGCTTAACCAATATCTATCCGACAGTCAACATGAAAAATAAACAATCTGGTCATTACTGTGGACGGCATGGTAGGCACAGTGGTTAGCACTGTTGCTTCACAGCACCAGGGTCCCAGATTTGATTTCCGGCTTGGGTCACTGTCTGTGCAGAGTCTGCATGTTCTCCCCGTGTCTGCATGGGTTTCTTCCGGGTGCTCCGGTTTCCTCCCACAAGTCCCGAAACACATGCTTGTGAGGTGAACTGGACATTCTGAATTCTACCTCCGTGGACCCGAACAGGCGCTGGAGAGTGGCGACTAGGGGCTTTTCACATTAACTCCACTGCAGTGTTAATGTAAGCCTACTTGTGACACTAACAATCATAATAATTATCATTCTGCTCTGACTGGAAGTTTGTTGGGTACATGTCTGACATTACAAAAGTGACTTCACAAAAGTACTTGATTGGTTGTAAAGTACTTTACATATGCATTACGAACTAGGAGCAGAAGTTGGCCACTCGGCCACTCGAGCCTACTCTAAAACAGCCTGGGGTTGCGAAAGGTGGTCGAGAAGTGCAAGACCTTTCTTTCTTCATGAATTAACATCTGCTTTGAATGGCTATCAGTTTTTGTATTTGTCAAGGGGATGTGAGTATTGCTGGATGGGCCAGCACTTACTTCCCATTAGAGCTACAGTTTCTAAAGTTTAATTCTACGCTTGTGTGAAATTTCAATCGGAACATCACAGTGTTCAATTTAACTTTTTCCTTTTCTTATTTAGGCAAGGTTAGACATGGAACATGCGCCTTCCTCAATCAGCATTTCATAGTGAAAACGTCAAAGGGCTATTCCTCCCTTGATGTGTATATGTTAAACATGAATTTAACAGATTTACACTCACACACCCCATGGCTGCAGAATCTAACTCCTGCCGATGATGCAACGCACAAGCTGAAGAGAACGTCTGCTTTATGTGAACAAGTCAGCATAGCGATTGAAGTGTTTCTAACTCTGGGCATTATGAGTTTGCTGGAAAATATTTTGGTCATCACAGCGATTATTAAAAACAAGAACCTCCATTCCCCAATGTATTTGTTTGTCTGCAGCTTAGCAGTTGCGGACATGTTGGTAAGCGTGTCTAATGCATGGGAGACCATCGTGATAGCCTTGCTCAACAACCGGCATTTGATTGTCGCAGACAGTTTTGCCAAACAGGTAGACAATGTATTTGACTCATTGATCTGCATTTCGGTTGTGGCATCCATGTGTAGTCTCTTGGCCATTGCTGTCGATCGGTACGTCACCATATTTTATGCTTTACGTTACCACCACATCATGACAGTAAAACGAGCTGCTTTTATTATTGCAGGTGTCTGGACGTTCTGCACTGGCTGCGGTATCATCTTCATCATCTACTCTGAAAACCCAACTGTTGTCATCTGCCTCATCACCATGTTCTTCATTATGTTGGTCCTCATGGCATCCCTCTACAGCCACATGTTTCTGCTTGCTCGCTCCCACGCTAAGCGAATTGCTGCTCTGTCCGGCTACAACTCAATTCATCAGAGAGCAAGTATGAAGGGGGCCATCACGTTGACAATCCTGCTCGGTATTTTCATCATCTGCTGGGCTCCATTTTTCCTGCACCTCATCCTCATGATCTCCTGCCCTGGAAATCTGTACTGTGTGTGTTTCATGTCGCATTTCAACCTGTACTTGATTCTGATCATGTGTAACTCAATCATTGACCCACTCATCTATGCCTTCCGCAGTCAAGAGATGCGTAAGACATTTAAGGAGATAATCTGCTGCTACAATTTAAGGGCAGCTTGTGTTGGACTTTCCGACAAATAAGACTGTAATGAGTGAATGAAGACAGCTCCCTATTGAACCACCGTCTGTGGCTCAAAGTGAATGATCAAGACCTGACAGTCAGGCAGTTGTTAATTTAGGGCAGTACGGTGGCGCAGTGGTTACTGCTGCTTCCTCACAGCGCCGCTGTCCCAGGTTCGATCTTGGCTCCCGGTCACTGTCCGTGTGGAGTTTGCACATTCTCCCCGTGTTTGCGTGGGTTTTGTCCCCACAACCCAAAAGATGTACAGCTAGGTGAATTGGCCACGCTAAATTGCCCCTTAATTGGAAAAAATTAATTGCATACTCTAAATTAATTTTTTTCTTATATTTAACCTTTAGAGCATTATTCACAATCAAACACAATTCTTTCCACTACCTCTACAAACTTCACTTGACAGATGGTGAAAACTCAGCCGTGACACAGATTTCTTTAGCTCATTTAAGAAACATTTTAAAAAAATTTAGCATACTCAGTTTTTTTTCCCCAATTAAAGGGCAATTTAGCGTGGCCAATCCACCTAGCCTACACATCTTTGGGTTGTGGGGGTGAGACCCACGCAGGCACGGTGAGAATGTGCAAACTCCATACAGACACTGACCCAGGGCTGGGATTGAACCCGGGTCCTCGGCGCCGTGAAGCAGCAGTGCTAACCACTGCACCTCGACTATCGACATCCTGGGGGGTTACCATTGACCAGTAGCTGAACTAGACTAGTTTTACAAATACTGTAACTACAAGAACAGGTCAGAGGCTAAGAATCCTGTGGTGTGTAACTCACCTCCTGACTGCCCAAATTCTGTTCACCATCGACAAGGCACAAGTCAGGAGTGTAATGGAATACTCTCCACTTGCCTGGGTGAGTGCAGTTCCAACAACACTCAAGAAGCTCCACACCATCCAGGACAAAGCAGCCCCGCTTGATTGCCCCCCCTCCACCAAGCTTCACTCCCGCACCACCAACACAGTGGGTGCAGTGGTGTAATGGTATTATCACTGGTCGCGTAATGTAGAGGCAAAGTGTAGTGTTCTGGGGATCTGCGTTGGAATCTCACCACAGCAGAGGGTGAAGTTTGAATTTAAAAAAAAATTATGGTATGAAAAATGTAAGTTTTAGAGAAGGAAATCTGCCAACTTTGTTTGGTCTGGCCTACCCTATCTGTGAGTCCTGATCCACTGCAATGCAGTTGACTCTTAAAGTCAGGGGTGGGGGAATAAATGCTGGCGCAGCCAGCGGCACTCAAACAAATTTTTAAAATGCTCAGTAGCAGAAGTGCATCTACAACGTGTACTGCAGCAACTCATCAGGGCAGCATCTTCCAAACCCACAACTACTCACGGTAGCATGGTGGTTAGCATCAATGCTTCACAGCTCCAGGGTCCCAGGTTCGATTCCCGGCTGGGTCACTGTCTGTGTGGAGTCTGCACGTCCTCCCAGTGTGCGCGTGGGTTTCCTCCGGGTGCTCCGGTTTCCTCCCACAGTCCAAAGATGTGCGGGTTAGGTGGATTGGCCATGCTAAATTGCCCGTAGTGTAAGGTTAATGGGGGGATTGTTGGGATACGGGTTACGTGGGTTTAAGTGGGGTGATCATTGTTCGGCACAACATCGAGGGCCGAAGGGCCTGTTCTGTGCTGTACTGTTCTATGTTCTATGTTCTATGTACTGCCATCCAGAAGGGCAAAGGCAGCAGATGCATAAGAACACCACCACCTGGAAGTTTCCCCCAAACCGCCCACCATCCTGACTTGGAAATATAACGCCATTCCTTCACTGACACTGGAACACACTCCCTAACAGCACTGTGGGTGTACCTACGACACATGGACTACAGCGGTTAAAGAAGGCAGCTCACCACCATCTTCTCCTAGCCAGCGACGCCCATGTCCCATGACTTTCAAAAACGTTGCAGTGTGTCCTGTATTTCTCAGATTTTCTGATTTAATTACAGACTAGTCTGTAGTCCAATCCCCTGCTACGTAGATACATTACTCGGTGCAGCACTGGATGTCAAAGCCAAGGAGGTTTCAGAATATAGCACCACGTAACTGGCTGCAACAGGTTTCATACCGAGAGAGCTGCCGTTCCTGTGAATACAGGGCTGAGGAGAAGGATGAATAGTTTTGAGGTCTTTGCTCTTCATCACTAGGCAACCACAAGTGCTGACAGTTTGTCTGCATGAGAATGGGGCGAGGACACCTCTGGGCTTGGCTTTATTGATTTGCCATTTGGATAAACTACGTCCATTCATTATCTCGGACAACTTCAGCCGGTCGAACACGCATGCTGTGTAGGCTGCCCACTTCAAGGGATAACAGTGAAGAAAATGAGAAGGAAAACAACAGGAGAGGGAAAATAATAGCGATTTTCAATCCAGTGATACCTCTTGAAGGCAGCTGTTGAAAGAAAGAGGTTGAGACCGTACAGTAAATATGGAAGATTTGGTATGTCAGACTTTGCCCTCATCCCATTAGTACAAATGTTGACAGTTGAGCATTTTTAAAAGCAAACTTTGCTTCAGCTAAATGCCTATTTCCTTTTCAAATAGTCAAAAGCTAAGTTTGTAAATGCAGCAATTACAAACTTGGTGTAGTCCTTTGTTCAGTTAGGATTGCTATCACCTGATTTTGCTATCACCTGATTGCTATCACCTGATTGCTATCACCTGATTGCTATCACCTGATTTTGTCTTTATGGTTTAAATTGTGCCGAGACATTTTATAGCCAATTGAGTTTAATCAGAGAGACACTGAGACAGCATCGCCTGTTCTTTGCCCAGATAAAACTGTACACCAAAACATATTTTCACCCTTGATGATGCTTTCTGATATATCATAGAATTATAGAATGCCCACAGCACAGAATGAGGCCTTTTGGTCCATCATATTCATACTGGCTCTCTGCAGTAATAACTCAGTTTGTCCCACTCCCCCTACCTTTCCCCATCGCCCCACAGAGCTTTTTCTCTTCAGGTGCTTATCTAATCCTCTTTTTGAAAGCCACGATTGAATCTGCCTCCACCACACTCTGAGGCAGTGCATTCCATGCCCTAACCAAGTTTTTTTTTTTACGGGATGTGGGTGTCGCTGGTTAGGCCAGCATTTATTGCCCATCCCCAGTTGCCCTTCAGAAGGTGGTGGTGAGCTGCCTTCTTGAACCGCTGCAGTCCTTGAGGTGTAGGTACACCCACTGTGCTGTTAGGGAGAAAGTTCCAGGATGTTGCCCCAGTGACAGTGAAGGAGCGGCGATATATTTCCAAGTCAGGGTGGTGAGTGACTTGGAGGTGAATCTCCAGATGGTGGGTTCCCAGGTATCTGCTGTTCTTGTCCTTCTAGATGGTGGTGATCGTGGGTTTGGAAGGTGGTGTCTGAGGAACCTTGGTGAATTACCGCAGTGCTTCTTGTAGATAGTACACAAGGCTGCCACTGTTAGATAGAGGGTTTGAATGTGATAGAGGGTTTGAATGTTTGTGGAAGGAGGAGCAATCAAGCGGAGCTGCTTTGTCCTGGATGGTGTTGAGCTTCTTGAGTGTTGTTGGAGCTGCACTCATCCAGGCAAGTGGAGAGTATTCCATCACATTCCTGATTTGTGCCTTGTAGATGGTGGACAGGCTTTGGGGCGGGTCAGGAGGTGAGTTACTTGCCGAAGGAGTCCTAGTCTTTGACCTGCCCTGGTAACCACAGTATTAATGTGGCTTAGTCCAGTTCAGTTTCTGATCAATGGTTATCTCCAGGATGTTGATTGTGGGGGATTCAGCGATGGCAATGGATTAAATGTCAAGGGGCGGTGGTTAGATCCTCTCTTGTAGGAGATGGTCATTGCCTGGCACGTGTGGCATGAATGTAACTTGCCACTTGTCAGCCCAATCCTTGATATTGCCCAAGTCTTGCTGCATTTGGACATGAACTGCTGTGTAATAAAATGTTGCTTCATGTCGCGCTTTATCCTTCTGCCAATTGTCCTCTGGCTGTCCACCCTTCCGTCAATGGGAGCAGTTTCTCCCTATCTAGAGACTCAGTTCTGTGGACCTGGATTTGAATCCCACCAAAGGAAATGGTGGAATTTGAATTCAATAAGAATCTGGAGTTAAAAGTCGAATGATGACCACAAAATGATTGTTGATTGTTGTAAAAAACCCATCTGGTTCACTAATGTCCTTTCGGGAAGGAAATCTGCCATCCTTACCAGATCTGGTCGACATGTGACTGCAGGACCACAGCAACGTGGTTGACTCTTAAATGTCCTCTGAAGTGGCCTAGCAAGCCACTCAGTTCAAGGGCAATTAGCAATGGGTAACAAATGCTGGTCTTGCCAGTGACACCCACATCCAATGAAAGAATAAATAAAGAAACACTGTGGTCGCATGGACCCTTTAAGGAGCGATACTTTTGTGGGCCATGTACAGGCCCTGAGCCTATATGAGTGGAACACGTAAAAGTTAGCCGATCAGGTATTTAGCCACGGATCTGGTTGTTGGGGTTTGATCAGAATTAGCCTGGGATTTGAGGGAACACGACCTTTATTGTAGTTGTGCTGTCCGGTGTATATAGTTCTTCTTCGTTAAATAAATTACTGTTGTGATTGAACGTTGCCTCGTCGCTTGCCTTGCAATGTAACATTGGTGAGGAGAATAAATCAAGCCAGTCAAAGGAAACTGGTCAAAAATTGGAAGTGGGCGTTCGATCCCGGCTCTGGGTCACTGTCTGTGCGGAGTTTGCACATTCTCCCCGTGTCTGCGTGGGTTTCATCCCCACAATCCAAAGGTGTGCATGTTAGGTGGATTGGCCAACCTTAATTGGGACAAAAAAATAATTGAGTATTCTAAATTTAAAAAAAATTGGAAGTTGGGCGAGGTGTGGTCTCCCAGAGTCCTGAAAAGGTGAACGATTGTCAGCAGTCAAACAGCGAGGCTACTATTTGGAAAAATTGATCCGTGAGTTCCGGAGGTTGAAAGTTGGGCCTAATATTTCAAAAGGCTTTGCTACCTTTTCACTTTCAATGAGATCACGGCAGAAGAGAAACTGAAAGTAATATTAGTTTACGGCCCACAAACATATAACCTTGTGCAAAGTTTAATTTCTGTGGAGGCTCCTGACTCCAAGTTCTTTGATCAGTTGGTGCAGTTAGTGAGGGTCCATTACAACTCCCGACCCTCCATTAATATGCAGCGCTCTAAACTTCATCCAGCTATTAGAGGTCCTGGACAAACGGTATCTGCTTTTGCAGCCAGACTTTGGCACATGTCTGAACATTGTGACTTTGGTACTTGTCTCAGCGACCTGCTGTGAGACCAGTTGGTTTGTGGGATCAACAACTTAAATATTCAGAAGAGGTTGCTGGCAGAAACCAAGATATCCTTGGACAAAGCGGCTGAGTTGGCTCAAATGAATGAAAGCGTTGAACAAAGCGCTTTTGAACTGCAGGGCATGCAAAGCTAAGTGAATCAGTTAAGGCAGGAAGCGGCGGCCGCTCAAAGTTCCCAGATTGAGGGTCAGCAGAGCCAGAGAAGAAGAAAAGTGACCGACAGGTACAAGGGTTAGAGGCTTGTTACAGTTGTGGGGAGAACATTCCAAAGACAGATGGAAGTGTAAAGAATTCAACTGTTTCAGGTGCAATAAGAAAGGCCATCTACTAGCCAGATGCAGAGTCAGACAGTCTGCTAAATGTTTCCCCCAAAAATGACGGCTACACCAGTGAACAAGCTTAAGGAAGACCCTGAAAACACGTTCAAAATATATATGCTCATCATTAAATAATACACCCCCCATTGAGATCACGCTTCTCATCAATGGCCATCCACTTAAGCTGGAGGTTGATACAGGGGCGGTTGCCACAGTAGTGTGTGAGCAAACATTTAAGTGTCTTCAGGGAGGACTGTAGCATGTGAATCTCAGCAATACACTGGCCACCTTAGCCACCACCTATACTGGGGTGGGGGGGGGGGGGGGTGGGGGGGGGGGGGGGGGGTGGGGGGACGGTGGGGGTGGAATACTGATAGTATTTTGGATGGCATCCATACTAGTATCATACCAACATCGGTCAACCCTACTGTTGTGAGGGGATAAAGGCCAAGCCTCATGGGATGGAATTGGCTGAAGAAAATCAAATTGAATTGGTTAGAAATATTCAGCATGCACCAATGGGATTTTCCAAAAACTTCTGCAGAAATACCGTTAGGTGCTCCAGAGAGAGTGCATCAAGGGAATGAAAGCAAAAATCTATTTAGAGCCAGAAGCTCCACCAAAATTCTTTCATGCCAGACCGGTGCCTTCTGCTCTACACCAAAAGTGGAGGTGGCGTTGAAGCACCTGTAAGAACTGTGGGTAATTACTCCAGTACAGTTTTCAGAATGGGCAGCACCCATCGTGCCAGTGTTGAAGCTGACCGTAACTTTGAATCTGTGGTGATAAGATGACGGTGAACAGGGCGTCTAAAGTGGATAAATATCCTATCCCCACGATACAAACTTTATATGCCAAGTTGGCAGGATGCCTCTAATACACCATATTGGCCAGCACGGTGGCACAGTGTTTAGCACTGCTGCCTCACAGCGCCAGGGACCTGGGTTCGATTCCAGCCTCGGGTGACTGGCTGTGTGAAGTTTGTACATTCTCCCCGTGTCTGTGTGGGTTTCCTCCGGGTGCTCTGGTTTCCTCCCACAGTCCAAAGATGTGCAGGTTAGATGTATTGGCCATGATACAATTGCCCCTTGGGGTTGGGTGGGGTTACGGGGCTAAGGTGGGGGAGTGGGCCGAGATATGGTACTCTTTCAGAGGTTTGGTGAAGACTCGATGGGTTGAATGGCCTCTTTCTGCACTGTTGGAATTCTATGATTCTGAGTATCAGCAGCGTGAGCTGAAAGGTGAGTCAAGAAAGTTTGTTACCATAAATACCCACAAAGGCTTATTTCAATATTCAAGATTTCCTTTTGGTATTTCATCAGTCTGCGCTATGTTCCAGCACACAATGGAGAGCCTTTTTCAGGAAATTCCAAAGGTGGTCATGTATCTGGAAATGTCCTCATGACGAGGGCAACACCAGAGGAGCACAGAGAAAATTCAGAAGAGGTTTAAAGAAGTCGGTATTCGGGTAAAGTGAGAGAAGTTCATGTTTCAGGCTGATGAAGTCACCTATATAGGTTTTAGAGTGGATGCAAAGGGATTTTACATCGCTTGAAGATAAGATGAAGGCAATAAAAGGGGTCCCAGGAACAAGTAAGAATTGAAGTCCTTTTAGGGATGGTCAATTATTAAGGCTGCTTTTTACCCAACCTACCGACTATTTTGATGCCCCTGCATCAACTGCTGAAGAAGAACTAACTTTGGAATTGGGAAGATTCCCAGAGGAAGTCTTTCAACCAAGTCAAACAGATCCTTCAGTCATCGGCCTTGCTGGTCCATTTCAACCCAGATGAACTCATTGTTGTGGCTTGCAGTGAATCACCTTATGGCATTGGTGCAGTTTTCTCACACGAAATGGAGCCTGTCATCTTCACATCCAGAACACTGTCAGATGCCGAAAGGAAATGTTCCCAGATTGACAAAGAAAGTCTGGCATTCATTTAGACCAGGAACCCAAATGCCAAATGCGGATGTTTTGAGCAGGTTTCCATTACCAAAAGCAATATTTGAGCCTCCCACTCCACAGGAGATTGTCCTGGCTCTACATGTTCTTCATACTCTACCTATTCCATCTGACCACATTAAGATGTGGACTAACAGAGACCTTGTGTCATCAAGAGTTGGTACTCACGGGCTTCCATTTTGAGAAGTCGGAACAGTTCAGACCCTATATGCAACGTAGGGACAAAATCACTTACGAGGATGGGGATCCCCTGTGGGGTTGCAGAGTGATAGCGCCAACCCCGGGGCGGCAGCCTCTTCTTCCAGAATTGCATCATGGTCATCCTGGGCAAGCTAAAATGAAGGTACTGCCGGGAGTGATATTTGGTGGCCAGGAATCAAAAGGACATAGAAAATGTAGTCAATAGATGCAAGCATTGCCAGTCTGAGCAAAACTGTCCGCCTGCAGCAAGTTTGCACCCTTGGGAGTGGCTAGGGCGTCTGTGGATGAGATCCTATGTGGACTTTGCCGTCTCTTTTTGGGTATGACGTTTTTGATTGTTGCAGATGCCCACTCGAAGTGGCCAGATGTCCAGCTCCTGCGTTCAACCACTGCAGTGACCACAGTGGATAACCTGTGCCAAATATTTGCCATTCAAGGCCTACCCAAGGTATTTGTCTCAGATAGCCATACTGTCCTCACAGCTGAAGGGGAGGCGGTAGCATAGTGGTGCTGTCACTGGATTAGTAAACCGGAAACAAGGTCATGCTCTGGGGACCTGGGTTCGAATCCCAGCACAGCAGATGGTGCAATTTGAATTCAATAAAAATTCAACCTGGAATTAAAAGTCCAATGATGACCATAAAACCATTGCCTATTGTCGTAAAAACCCATCTGGTTCACTAATGTCCTTTAGGGAAGGAAATCTGCCATCCTTAACTGGTCTGGCCTACATGTGACTCCAGAGCCACAGCCACTGACTCTTAACTACCCCTTCAAAGCCAATTAGGGATGGGCAGCGATGGCCCAGTCAGCGATGCCCACATCCAATGAATTAAAACAAAGAGTTTCAACTCTTTATTAAGTCCAATGGAATCCAGCATGCAAGGTCAGCCCCCTACCACCCTGTAACAAATGGGCTGGCCGAAAGAGCTGTCTAAACTTTCAAAGCATCAGTTAAAACACAAGCTAATTGGCCACCAATGCTTCGCTCAGTGGACTTCTCGCTCTCGTACAATTCAACCTGGCATTTCACCATTGAGGTCATTCTGGCTGAGTTGTTAATGGGCCCGACTTGACCAAATTTGTCGGGGAGGGTGGAGGCTATGCAAGCCTCACAGAAAGGCCACCACGATACAGCCAAGAAGGGCAGGTTGTTTCAAATAGATGATTTAGTATACATGCGGAACTTTGGTGGAAGACTAGAGTGATTACCTGGGAGAGTTATTGCCAGGACTGGGCCAGTATCCAATGTCATAGACCTACAGGGCCGTGAAGCTAGAAAACATTTGAGAATGAGAGAAACTATCATTCCTGAAAAGGGGTAGGTGGATCAACCCAGCTACCAGTCCACCACTTGCCGAGGTGGTTGTATTAGAACCGGGATCCTTTCAAGGGGAATCATCGGGATCCACAGAAGGAGTTGAAGAGGTAGTTAGTACTGCCCATATTTTGGACTCTACTGATTTTCCTGCATTTGCTGTAGACTCAAATGCCTCTAATCTGGAAGAGCCAGTTGTCAAGTTGAAACGTTTGGCAAGCGTTAGGAAGTCACCTGATCGACTTACCTTTTGAACTTTGCTTTCAGCTCCCTTACTGTAACCCTGACTGTGTGTAATTGTGAATGAGAGATTTTCTGTTTTTGTATTTAAGGCGTTTGTAAGGGAACTTAAGGGGGGGAGGAAAAGTGTGGCCCCTTTAAAGGGTGATATTTGCAGACCAGGTGACAGACCCTGAGCCTATGACAGTGGATCGTGCGAATGTTACCCTATCGGGTGTTTAGTCACGGATTTGGCTGTTGGGATTTGGTCAGTTAGCCTGGGAGTTGTGGGAATATGACCTGTGTGGTAGTTGTGCTGTCCAGTGTATATAGTTCTTCCTAGTTAAATAAATCACTGTTGTAATTGAACACTGCCTCGTTGATTGCCTTGCAATGTAACAACTTCACTCTTGTCTGGATTGAATTTCATCTGCCACATGTTGGCCATTCTACCAGCCTGAATGTGTCCTCTTGAAGTCCATCGCTAATGTCCTCACAGTTCACAATGCTTAAGTTTTATGTCATTCACAAATTTTGAAATGATCTGTGCACCCAAGTTAACCTAGATCAAGAAAAGCTCTTGTCCTAGTACCGAACCTGGGGACCACCATATATCCGCATGCAGTCCACAAAACAACCTTCCCCCACACTCAGTCTATTTTGTATCCATTCTGCTACAAACTGTCCCTTTTATTTCATGGGCATGAGCTTTGCTGACAAGCCTGTTAAGTGACACTTTATCATGAGAAGATCTTTCGATCCTTGACTTTTATGTCTTTGAATGTCAAAATCAAATTGACAATTGTGATGCGCTCTCAAATTGTGCTGGTGTAACAGTGAATGAAGACCCTCTGAACTGGGGCAATGGTTTAAACATGATTTATTGCTTGTAATTAATTTAAATTGTACATTACACGGAACCTATTAATGATGGAAGAATCTCAAATATGTAGAGTGGCATATCAACAAGAGGTTTATTTTGTACAAAATGAATTACTCGTAAAGTGCCCTGAATATTCTCAGTTGAACATTGCCCCCCCTCCCCCCTATCCCCATACCCCCACCCTAACCTGCACATCTTTGCGTACTAGGGGGCAATTTAGCACACCCAATCCACATAATCTGCACATCTTTGGACTGTGGGAGGAAACCGGAGCACTCGGAAGAAACCCATTGAGACAGGGGGAAAATGTACAAACTCCACACCGAGCCCCCCCCACCCCCCCAAGGCCGGAATTGAACCCAGCTTCCTGGTGCGTTGAGGCAGCAATGCTAACCACTGTGTCACCGTGCCGCCAATGCGAGGGTTTCCGCTGGAGCTACAACTCGTATCACTTTTCCAAGCTCTTTCTCTATTGCTCTCCAAATATTTGTCCAATTCCCTTTCAAAGTGTTGTTGTAGCTTCCATCATAATAGCTGCTTGTGGTAGAGGACACCACGCTGAGTGATTCCAGAACCTTCTGATGTCATTTGGGAAAATTTGTTCTGTCCACAACTCCTCGGACAATGCCCACATGCAGCGTGACCTGGACAACATTCAGGCTTGGGCTGATAAGTGGCAAAAGTAGTATTCATTCTTCAAAAGTAACAAGGTGTGGGAATGATGGTTCATACTACTGCACTACCTCATTGTCCTGGGCTGTTTGTGGGATTAGCATGATGAGTTGAAAGAACTTTCCTTTGAATACGGGATTCATTCTGTAAATAGGCCAAAAACAAGGTTGAGGAAGGGTTGGAATTTGTGAAAGTCTGTCTCCTGATCTGTAAGATGTTGGCTTTGCCGCTCTGCTTATAGTAATAAAATTAAGTAGCTCTAGTAAATATGGTAACAGAATAATTGGAAAAGATTGAAAGGAGCTAAGCGCATCTTGTTGTCTCCATGTTGTTATGCTGCTGTTACTTTTATATACCTTTGCTGTGCTGCGATTTAGGGGTAATATGCATGGAATGTAAAGATCAAAGGTAGAATTAGTACAAGAGTGAGAGTGAATCATTGTACCTGAGTATTCATGAGGGATTATGGGGACTGATGTACCTGAGCCCTCATATTGAATTGTGAGTTCAATAAAGATTCATCCACACATAATGGAATTGTGTAGTGTGCTGTTTTTAAACTTTTCCCCCCGGGACCAACCTTCACTAACCAGCCGACCTTCGGGCCCCATGCCAGCCGATCTTTGCGACCCACACCGGCTGACCTTCGCGACACACCATTTTCGTTTTCCTTTAATGCAACAGGTGAGCTTGCTTCGTCCTCACAGAATCACAGAATAATACACTGCAGAATTCGGCCCATCGAGTCTGCACGGATGGAAGAAAGATACCTGACTCCCTACCTAATCCCATTTGCCAGCACCTGGCCCATAGCCTTGATGGGCCAAGTGCTCATCCAGGTACTTTTTAAAGGACGTGAGGCAACCCGCCTCTACCACCCTCCCGCCTCTACTCTGGGTAAAAATGTTTTTCCTCAAGTTCCCCCCGAGACCTTCGACCCCTCAGCTGGAGCTTGTGTCCCCAAGTAACTGATCCTTCAACGGAGGGGAAGAGCTGCTCCCTATCCACCCTGTCCATGCCCCTCATAATCTCGAACACCTCGATCAGGTCGCCCCTCAGTCTTTTCTGCTCCAGCGAAAACAACCCGAGCTCATCCAACCTCTCTTCATAATGAAATGTTCCATCTCAGGCAACATTCTGGTGAATCGCCTCTGCACCCCCTCCAATGTAATCACATCCTTCCTATAATGTGGTGACCAGAATTGCACACGGTACTCCAGCTGTGGCCTCACCAGAGTTCCATAAAACTCCAACATGACCTCCCTGCTTTTGTAATCTATGCCTCGATTGATAAAGACAAGTGTCCCATATGCCTTTTCCACCACCCTATTAACCGTTTCTTCTGCCTTCAGAGATCTCGGGACAAACACTCCAAGGTCCCTTTGTTCCTCGGAACTTCCCAGTGTCAGGCCATTCATTGAATACTTCCTTGTCAAGTTACTCCTTCCAAAGTGTATTAGCTCACACTTTTCAGGGTAAATGCCATCTGTCATTTTTCTGCCTATTTGACCATCCTGTCTATATCTTAATAATAATAATCTTTATTATTGTCACAAGTAGGCTTACATTAACACTGCAATGAAGTTACTGTAAAAGCCCCTAGTCGCCACACTCCGGCGCCTGTTCGGATACACAGAGGGAGAATTCAGAATGTCCAATTCACCTAACAAGCACGTCTTTCGGGACTTGTGGGAGGAAACTGGAGCACCCGTCGGAAACCCACGCAGACACTGGGAGAACGTGCAGACTCTGCACAGACAGTGACACAAGCCGGGAATCGAACCTGGGACCCTGGGGCTATGAAGCAACAGTGCTAACCACTGTGCTACCCAAGACACTAAACATTACTGTTAACTGCCGGCAAACATACTGATCCTACCCCATAGTCATCTATGCCGTTTATATAGATAACAAACAATAGGGGACCCAGCACAGCTCCCTGTGGTACGTCACTGGACACTGGCTTCCAGTCACTAAAGCAACCGTCTGTCATCACACTCTGTTTCCTATAGCTGAGCCAATTGTGAATCCACCTTATCAAGTTACCCTATATCCCATGTGAATTTGCCTTCTTTCTAAGTCTCACATGCGGGAGCTTGTCAAAGGCTTTGCTGAAATCCATGCAAACAACATCAACTGTACTACCCTCATCTACACACCTGTTAGGCAGCACGGTGGTGCAGTAGTTAGCACTGCTGCCTCACGGCGCCATGGTCCCAGGTTCGATCCCGGCTCTGAGTCACTGTCTGTGTGGAGTTTGCACATTCTCCCCGTGTTTGCGTGGGTTTCGCCCCCACAACCCAAAGATGTGCAGGTTAGGTGGATTGGCCACGCTAAATTGCACTTTAATTGGAAAAAAAATGAATTGGACACTCTAAAATTAAAAAGAAATTCTCCACACCTGATCACATATTCAATCAAATTTGTCAGGTATGACCTCCCTCGGACAAAGCGATGCTGACTATTTCTGATCAAACCTTGCCTCTCCAAATGGCGATGGATTCTCTCCTTCAGAATTTTCTCCAAAAGTTTTCCAACCACTGACAAGAGACTCACTGATCTGCAGTTCCCTGGCTTATCTCTCCAACCTGTCTTAAATAGTGGGACCACATTCGCTGTTCTCCAGTCCTCTGGCACCTCCTCCATGGCCAGAGAGGAATTAAAAATTTGGGTCAGAGCCCCTGCAATCTTCTCCCTCGCTTCCCACAGCATCCTGGGACACAATTCATCCAAACCTCGAGGTTTGTCCACTTTTAAGCCTGCCAACATCTCCAATACCTTGTCCCTCCCTCTGACAATTTGCTGAAGAACCTCACAATCTCTCTCCCCAAGTTCCATAGCTACATCCTCATTCTTTTGGGTGAAGACAGATGAGAAGTATTCATTCAACACCACACCAATGTCCTCTGTTCCAACCACAGATTTTCACCTTGGTCCAGCACCGGCCCTAGGGTTGCTGGCGCCCCGGGCAAGCTGAACTTCGGCGCCCTTCGGGGGGGGGGGGGGGGGGGCAGGGCGGCTGGGGGGGCGGGGCCGCCGGGGGCGGGGCCGCGGGGGGGGGGGGGCGCGGGGCCGCGGGGGGGCGGGGGGAGGGGGGGGCGCGGGGCCGCGGGGGGGGGGCCGGAGGGCCGGAGGGGGGGGCGCGGGGGGGGGGGGGGGGGGGGGGGCGGAGAGGGGGGGCGGAGTGACCACCGGCGAGCCTGGATCCATCCGCCATGTTTGTGCGGGGCGGCCTGAGGGAGGGCGGCCACCGCGCATGCGCTGGTTGGCACCGGCCCAACTGCGCATGCGCGATACCCGAGTCTTTTACGCGGCGCCCCTAGCACATGGCGCCCCGGGCGACTGCCCGAGTTGCCGGTACCTTGAGCCGGCCCTGCCTTGGTCCCTCACGCACCCTACTCTCATGATGTCACTTGCTTTGTCATTCAATGCTACATTTATGTTAAGTGCTTCAGCTGATGATTTAAGATCTCGCTGCATCCTTTGAAAAAAATCAAGAGGTTTGTCCTCGACTCGCCCTGCTTAGTCTTCAAATGCCTTTGACGTTCTGAGGGTTTGAAACTTTCTTTTGCCAGATTTTCCCTGCATAAAACACACATGTGTAATGATATGTAGTAACAGTGTATATAAACGTGTATGCAGCCTCCGACCACTAGGTGTCATGTAAGAGGAACAGGTCACTGGAACCGGACAGAGCCCGTCCTGATCAAAGTTACAGAAGCTGTGAGTAGCATGGTTAGAAAGATCCACAGTTTGGTTCGCAATAGTTTAGTTTACCCAGTTTATTCAACATTAAATAACTAGTCTTGAACCAGATGTTCTGCCATACACTGATTCATTCATTATTATAGTACATGAACTTAGGGGAATTTCTAAAGTGGTGCTCGTGAAACTGGACCCGGACCCCCGGGAGGCCATATTCAGGGTGTCGGACCAGCTAGGGTTGGAAACGGGTGCGAGGCAGATGTTGTAGCCTTCGCCTCATTGATCGCCCGAAGACGGATCCTGCTGGGATGGAGAGCAACCTCTTCACCCTGTGCCCTGGCCTGGAGGGGGGACCTGTTGGAATTCTTGACTCTTGAGAAGGTTAAGTTTGAACTGAGGGGAAGGATGGAGGGGTTCTACAATTCATGGGCTTTATTCATTATGCACTTTCAAGAACATCAAACATTAGTTGGGGGGGGGGGTGGGAGGGTTGGGGGGAGGGGGACTGTGTGTGTTAATGGCGACTATGGGTGATCCCTAATTCCTTTTTGTCATTTGTTTGTGTGAACATGCGGGCTAATGTTTGGGGTTTGGTGGGAGGATGGGATCATTGTTATTGATATGGGGATTGACATATTTGTTAGATTATTGTTTATTGTTGGTGGGTGTAAATGTGAAAAAGGAGAATAAAAATATGTTTTTAAAAAAATCATAGAACATGAACTTAACAACATGGGCTTTGCATCTTGATTTGTATTGGCACAATTAACAAATCCATACCTCAACAAATCATTTTGACACTGCTCTATTCCCGATTTCAGTTTTGCTTTGTTTAAAACGATCCGTCCTCAGTTCTTCATGGTCATGTTGCCTTGCATGCTCACAGTTAGAAAATGCAGGAATCTCTCCTCTTTTCCTTGTGCCTAAAGCACGGTGTACAGGGTGTATGACGTCAGTCTATGTACTGGGTACATGACCTACTCTTTGTTGCCACATCTCGCTGAAAGACTGTATCATTCTATTTAAAAGCCAGTCATGGGCGGCATTCTCAATTTAAAAGCCGGTTGTGGCCATTCGGCACTTCTGTAATTGGGAACGCTATGACCAATCGTCCCGCAGACCTCCCAACACCCGCCTGGCGGGTTGCAACCTGCAGTTTAAAAAATCCTGGTGATTTTGTGTAATGTTTCATTAAAAATCTGAGCCGGAATTTTCCCCTTCCCGGCGGGGCAGGGGGTCCCGGCGTGATGGAGTGGCGTGAAGTCTCTGCACCTTTTGGGGCCAAGCCCTCACCTTGAGGGGCTAGGCCAGTGCTGGATGGTTGGCACTTTGCCGGCTGGCGTGACGGCCTTTGGCGCCATGCCAGCTGGGGCCGAAAAGACTTCATCGGCCGACGTAAGTCCGCGCATGCGCCGGAGCGACAGCAGCTGTTGACATCATCCCCACGAATGCGCAGCGGTGGGGGTCACTTTCGCCTCCACCACGGTGAAGACCATGGCGAAGGCAGAAGGAAAAGAGTGCCCCCACGGCACAGGCCCTGATTCTTTAGATTTAGATTTATTTATTGTGTACTGAGGTACAGTGAAAAGTATTGCTCTGCATACAATCTAGGCAGATCGTTCCAGACATGAATGCATAGGACACACAATAAATACACAATATAAATGCATCTATACAGACAGCGGGTGAAGCATACAGATTGTGCAGCACTACTCAGTAGAAAGATGTGTGGAGAGATCAGTTTAGTCCTTAAGAAAGTCCTTCAGGAGTCTGGTAACAGCCGGTAAGAAGCTGTTTTTGAATTTGCTAGTGCGGAAATAATGTTAAGATATTGGAGCAAAAGGAAAATTCAAGAATTGAGTAAAATCACCATTTAATATGAAATTGGGATAAGGTAAAGCAAATAAATTAGATAAAAGAAGAACTGATGAGGCAGCTATCTGAAGGGGATATGCGAATTAGTTTAGAACATAGAACAGTACAGCACAGAACAGGCCCTTGATGTCGTGCCGAACAATGATCATCCCACTTAAACCCACGTAACCCGTATACCCGTAACCCACCAATCCCCCCATTAACCTTACACTACGGGCAATTTAGCATGGCCAATCCACCTAACCCACACATCTTTGGACTGTGGGAGGAAACCAGAGCACCCGGAGGAAACCCACGCGCACACGGGGAGGACGTGCAGACTCCACACAGACAGTGACCCAGCAGGGAATCGAACCTGGGAGCTTGGAGCTGTGAAGCATTGATGCTAACCACCATGCTACCGTGAGGCCCCTTTTAGGAAAACAAGTGTTTATCTAAGTGACTAGGGGTAAACAATGGTGTATAGAAATATGTGTTAAAACTATATAAGAGGGATAAGTTCAAAGTGAAGAGAGAAGAACATAGTTTGCACCTCTATGCTAAAAGCCTGGTCCGAGTTATTATTACAACAGTACAACATCAAAGGGAAAGGGCGGCATAATCATGGCAGGATAACTGAGTACAGCAGAAGAGAAATAGTTCCATCGTTGCCACACCCGGCTGGAGAAAGCAGCTCGGCTGAAAACAAGTTGTTGCTAAAAGCCACTGATTTAAAAGAAACTCTGAGCGGAACAGTTACGTTGAACTGAACACGGTCTTCTTCTGGAAAATAACCTGTGGGTGGTAACTATATGCTGTATTTAACTCATAGAGTTGGAGCCCATTGAACCCACAGTATTCTTACAATGTAGACGGAGGCCATTCAGCCCATCGAGTCTGCACCGACCCTCTGAAAGAGCACTCCACCTATGCCACTCCCTTGCCCTATCCCTGTAACCTCATGTATTGATCATGGTCAGTTCACATGACCTACTCATATTTGGACTATAATATTAGTTACATTGGATATTGTTTGGGAAAAGGGGCATTTTTCAGTGTTCAGGAAACGTAGGTAGTTGGCAACAAGGGTTAACTTCATGAGGTGCGATGTATGTGTAGCCATTATTGTAGTTAAATGTACTGCTGTACTGTATTGTAGTCTTTATTATTGTGTGTTTTGTTAAGTTAATAAATATTATTTACTATTTGATCACAACAAGGTTGGACTATTTCCCACTGGTTTGTCTATCTTTTCTCACATTATACCAAATTAAAAATATACACCTCTAAGCACCAGCATTCCGAGTTACCCTGCTCGGTTTTGGGTCACCCTCGCATTTAACATCAGTGGGGTTCTTAACAATTAGATTTGGAACTGTCCCAGCATCCGGCAGTATCTGCCTTTATTAAGAAAGAATCTAACCAACTCGCCTTGCTATTCTATGAACTTACCATTGCTGAACCCCCTACTATCAACATCCCAGAACCTGAACTGGAGCAGGCTACAAGAGCAGATCATTGACTGTGGTCAGTAACATCCCCCGTGTCCCCAAAGCCTTTCAGGTGCTTCCTAAAGGAGGAGAGATGAGTGGAGAACTGGAGGAGTTTAAGGAGGCGATTGCAGAGCTTAGGACCGAGGTAGCTGAAGACATGCTCCCCTCACCCCCCCCCCCCCCCCCCCAATGGCGAAGCGATTAAAATCACGGATGCTCAAGGGGGTAAAACGAGAAAAGAGGAGGATTGTAGGACTGGGGGAAGTAACAGCGAGAGGGAGGGCTGAGGCCATGTTACATAGAGTGCTGAATATTCTACCATCTTTTGGAATTGGCCACACCCTGGATTCAACCTGAATTCTGCAAAGCAACATTCATCAGTTGTACAGTTTTATAAAGGTGCTTCTTCATGCGCAGTGCAACAGCAAAAACAACAATCTGCATTTATATACCACCTTTATCATGGGTAACATGTTCGAATGAAGCTACTTCACAGTCGTAGCAGTAAACAAAGTTACTGTGAAAATCCCCTCGTCACCACACTCCGGCTCCTGTTGGGGTACACACAGGGAGGATTCAGAATGTCCAATTCACCTGACAAGCATGTGTTTCGGGGCTTGTGGGAGGAAACCGGAGCACCCGGAGGAGACCCACGCAGACACAGGGAGAACGCACAGACTCCGCACAGACAGTGACCCAAGCCGGGAATCGAACCTGGTACCCTGGTGCTGTGAAGCAACAGTGCTACCGACTGTACTACCGTGCATACAGCCACCATATGGTGGAGCAGTTCGTCATAGTGCCAGTTTAATTTATGTTCACATATGTCAAAGGAAATTGCTTTTGCCTGCCAGTTTAAGAACCCTTTAGTGTTCGACTTTGATCAATGACGCATGAAATATGTAAGGTAGGAAACATAATAAATAACTGATGAATCATGCCTTATGACGTTGAAAAAAAATCTATTTTCTTCATGAAAATTGATGAAGCTACACTGATATGCAAGTCAGGAATTAAAATGAGCTTCAATGGTACATACCTGCCTTTTGCCAAACAATGTGCTCTGCGAGATTGAAACAGGAATGGACTTATTTGTTCAGTTGGGTCTATGCCCTTCACATGATAACACTCAGCTAATCTTGCATCACTGAATAAATTCCACTTCTGAATAATGAAAACCCTGTCACTCCAGTTTAACCTGCATGCAATCTCTGCTGGATATGCAAGAACTGGATAGCAATAGCAAAACTTTGAAGCTTATTTGATCTGTGCAACAATCACTAAATACTTTTTTTACCCCTATAGAAATATTTTGCTTTCATCATCTGGTCCTCACAACCCCAATACTTTCTGAAAGAAGAGATCTTTCGGGACTTGTGGGAGGAAACCAGAGCAGCCGGAGGGAACCCATGCAGTCACGGGGTGGATGTGCAGACTCCACACAGACAGTGACCCAAGCCGGGAATCGAACCCGGGTTCCTGACGCAATGACGCAACAGTGCTAACCACTGTGCTAACGGCCAACAGTGAGGGAGGGGGAGGGAGCAAAATGGTTGGCATGGGATGTGATGATTGGAAATCTTCTGTAACGGGTAACTGCCTGTGTGGAGTTTGCACTTTCTCCCCGTGTTTGCGTGGGTTTCCTCTTGGTGCTCCGGTTTCCTCCCACAGTCCAAAGGTGTGCAGGTTAGGTGGATTGGCCATGATAAATTGCCCCCCAGTATCCAAAAGGTTAGGTGGTGTTACTGTGTTACAGGGATAGGGTGGAAGCGTGGACTTGGGTAGGGTGCTCTTTCCAAGGGCTGGTGCAGACTCGATGGGCCGAATGGTCTCCTTCTGCAATGTAAATTCTATGATTCTATGATTTTATGAACTCAACTTGATTCAGATTATACAGCTTAAATAACAGAGTGTGGACTAGTGCTTGAGCCGAAGATGATGCTCGCCGTTTTGCCGGTCGTGGCAGATCGGTCCTGTGACAGGAATGCCATACTTTCAGGTTTCTGATTATTTTGCCACTGAAGGGTACGGTGGCACTCCAAGTTAAAATGACAGTTTAAGCCAATTCAGCTCACAAAAGATTTATCTGGGCGAATGTGGATGAGAGACAGGCGACTTGTCTGTCCAGGTTGCTTGAGACATTGAAAGTTCATCACCTAAATGCTGAGGGGGTGGTGGCATCGTTGCTATGGGCACTCAGTTTGGAAAGCAACTAAGGGCTAAATCACTGGCTTTGAAAGCAGACCAAGGCAGGCCAGCAGCACGGTTCAATTCCCGTACCAGCCTCCCCGAACAGGTGCCGGAATGTGGCGACTAGGGGCTTTTCACAGTAACTTCATTTGAAGCCTACTTGTGACAATAAGCGATTTTCATTTTCCTAACGCTCTGGGCAACATGGGTTCAAATCCCACCACTGCAGCCCGGGGAATTCAAACTCAATGAAGGAAATCTGACATTGAAAGGTGACCCCCGAAACTATCATTGATTGGAGGAAACAAAACCTATCTGATTTACTAATGGAAGGGAAATTTGCTGTCATTACCTTGTCTGTTCTTGAAGCAGCTGTTCCGATAGTACAGCAACCACAGTGCTCGCATGGGGCCAGGGTTTAATTTTGACAGAGAAGCTTTAACAACCCGACATGTGTTCATTTCTGTATCTCCTGATTCTCACTGCTTTCAGCAGAAGGTGGGTGGTGCCTGATTATATAGTGGGTTTATTCGAAGCTGTGGGCACAGTAACCTTTGTTAAAGCCCGAGTCCCGACAGAGTTTCTCTCTGCATTTGGACCCCAGGGAAGTCTGCAAGAAGAATATCCTTTGGGGAAGGAAATCTGCCATCCTTACCTGGTCTGCCCTCCCGTGACTCCAGATCCACAGCAATGTGGTTGACTCTTAACTGTCCTCTGAAATTGCCGAGCAAGTCACTCAGTAATTAGGGATGGACAACAGGTGCTGGCCTTGCCACATCCCATGAAATAATGTTTTATCATTGTTGTAATACTTCACCACACAGGAGAATGACAATCAATTGGCAGCTCACCCAGCTAACATCGATTGTAGGAAAAAAAAAACCCATCTGGTTCACTAATGGAAGGGAAGTTTGCTGTCATTATCTTGTCTGTTCTTGAACCAGCTGTTTCAGCTGTTGGCAGGGGCAGCTGTTGGAGGGGGGGGGGGGGGGGGCACAGGTTCCTGGTTGTTCATCCATAAAACAGAAAGGGGCCTGATTTGACTCAGTGTGCAGGATCTGATGAGGGAGGCAGATATAGAAAATGGGAGTGATAGCGTCCTATCAGGTTCGGAGGAATTGTTGGTCACAGCAGTTAGATTCAGCCCACGAGGGGGAGGTGAGAAATGAGAGGCCATGAAAGAAGTGAAGTCGAGAATAGAACCATTCGGAAATTCAGGGGAAGTATATTTACCCAACGATTGGTTACAGGAATTCATGACTACGAGGAGTGGTTGAGACAAATAATGCAGGTGATTTTCAGGGAAAACCAGTTAGAAATATGAACAGCAAAATCATCGATGAAAATTAGGCTATTGAGTTGGATGATCAGCCATGATCATGATGAATGGCGGAACAGGTTCGAAGGGCTCCTATTGTCTGTGCTTCTATCTTTCTAAATGCAGATTAGGTTGGATGAATGAGGGCAAGAGGAGGCTCATGTGGAGCATAAGCACTGACCAAGATCGGATTCTGTTATTACTATTGTTATGGGCTAGGGTTTAGAGAACCATAAAGTGTATCATGGAGTTCACCTGACCCACAAATTTTAATAGATTGTGGTATGGGGAGCACACGGCCCACTCTACAGGTGTGGTACAGCAGAAATGGAAAAGTATTTTTTAAAGCAAAATAATGTTTATTCCATGAACTCAAGTTAACCTTTTTAAAACATACAGTGAACATCTTAGCAACCATCAATTCAAATACAACCCCCAAAGAACACAACACCAAGTAATCATTCATAACTTCCCAAACAACGTCCAGAAGACAAAAGAAACACCTTTTAACAGAAGCACATCAGGTTTACATTCACTACTGAGAACATTTATAATTAACATTCTGAATTCACCAAATGATCAAGAGATAGTCTTTTCATGGCAGAGAGAACAGCAGTACACCTTCTTTGTCTGGCTTCAGCTCCAACACTGAAAACGAAACTAAAACACATCCTGCAGCAAACAGCCTAAAACAAAAGTAAAAAGCTTGCAGACAGCCCAGCTCCACCCACACTCTGACATCACTGATAAACTCCCATTTCTTAAAGGTACATTTCTTAAACACCCATTTCTTAAAGGTACTCTCACATGACACTATGCACCATTGTGATGAGTGTTTTGGAATGAATGGTAGTGTGTTATAAACATTGACAATTTATTAACTTACTGATTATAAAACACATCTACCTGTTAATTTTATATTTGACCTTTTTAAAATCTTCATCAAACAGCCTTTGGATAGATTGAGGAATTTTACGTGACGGAAAGTAAGATTACAACATTTGCTTCACAGAACAAAAGATTTCATCGTTATGCCATGCTGTTGCAGAGCTGGATATCAGGCAGTAAGCGTAAACTCCTTTTCAACATGGGCCAATTAATGGGAATTATTTCTGACAATGGCACTGTCTATTGCAGACCCAATGTATGTAACAAGGAGACAGATATAATAGGTTATTTCTGCTGGAGTGTATTTTTAAAAAAAAAATGTTTATTAAGATTTTCAAAAACATATCAAAAACATAAAATAACAGCAAGAAAACCGTATTAACAACAACAAAAAGAAAAAACACAATAACCGCCAAACCCAACCCCCCCCCCCCCCCCCCCCAGTAACTACAAAAGAAGAAATATATAAGCACCCGGCATATTCAATAAACACATATACACATTTCTCCCCTCCCCCGCAACAAACCCCCCCCCCCTCGCCGGCCTATTTTCCTATCTTTCTGCCAGGAAGTCCAGGAAAGGCTGCCACCGCCTAAAGAACCCCTGTACTGATCCCCTCAGGGCAAATTTCATCTTCTCCAATTTGATGAACCCCACCATATCATTGATCCAGGCCTCCACGCTTGGGGGCCTCGCATCCTTCCATTGAAGCAAGATCCTCCGCCGGGCTACTAGGGACTCAAAGGCCAGAACACCGGCCTCTTTCGCCTCCTGCACTCCCGGCTCCACTGCAATCCCAAAAATTGTGAGTCCCCAGCCTGGCTTGACCCTGGATCCTACCACCCTCGACACCGTCCTTGCTACCCCCTTCCAGAACTCCCCCAGCACTGGGCATGCCCAAAACATATGGGCGTGGTTCGCTGGGGTCCCCGAGCACCTGACACACCTGTCTTCGCCCCCGAAAAACCTACTCATCCTCGTCCCGGTCATGTGGGCCCTATGCAGCACCTTGAACTGTATGAGGCTAAGCCTCGCACAGGAAGAGGAGGAATTCACTCTCTCCAGGGCATCCGCCCACATCCCCTCCTCAATCTCCTCACCCAGCTCCTCCTCCCATTTACCCTTCAGCTCCTCCACCGAGGCCTCATCCACCTCCTGCATGACGTGGTACACGTCCGAAATCCTCCCCCCTCCAACCCACACCCCCGAGAGTACCCTGTCCTGTACCCCACATGGGGGTAGCAAAGGGAACCCCTCCACCTGCCGCCTGGCAAACGCCCTAACTTGCATGTACCTAAACATGTTCCCCGGGGGGGAACCCAAACTTCCCCTCTAACTCACCAGGCTCGCAAACCTCCCATCCACAAACAGGTCCCTCAACCTCCTAATACCTACCCTATGCCAGCCCAGAAACCCACCATCGATGCTCCCTGGAACAAACCGGTGGTTCCCCCGTATCGGGGACTCCATTGAGCTCCCAACCTCCCCCCTATACCGTCTCCATTGCCCCCAAATTTTGAGGGTAGCCGCCACCACCGGGCTCGTGGTATACCACGTTGGAGGGAGCGGCAACGGCGCGTTACCAGTGCCTCCAGGCTCGTGTCCACGTAGGACGCCATCTCCATCCTCTTCCATGCTGCCCCTGCCCCGTCCATTACCCACTTACGCACCATCGCTGCGTTGGCAGCCCAGTAGTACCCACAGAGGTTGGGCAACGTCAGCCCCCCCCCCCATCCCTGCCCCGCTCCAAAAACACCCTTCTCACCCTCGGAGTCCCATGCGCCCATACAAATCCCTTAATACTCCTATTGACCCTCCTAAAAAAGGCCTTCGGGATAAGGATGGGGAGGCACTGGAACAGGAACAAAAACCTCGGGAGCACTGTCATCTTGACGGACTGCACCCTGCCCGCCAGCGACAGGGGCAACATGTCCCATCTTTTAAACTCCTCCTCCATTTGCTCCACCAGCCTAGTGAGGTTAAGCTTGTGAAGGGCCCCCCAGCTCCCAGCCACCTGGACTCCCAGGTACCGAAAGCTCCTCCTTGCCCTTTTCAGTGGGAGCCTACCAATCCCCTCCTCTTGATCCCCCGGGTGCATGACGAACAGCTCACTCTTACCCAGGTTGAGCTTGTATCCATAAAAGCCCTCAAATTCCCTAAGGATTGTCATCACCTGTGGCATTCCCCCCACTGGGTCCGCCACATATAGCAACAAGTCATCTGCGTATAATGACACTTGGTGCTCCTCCCCACCCCGCACCAGACCCCTCCAATTCCTCGACTCCCTCAACGCCATGACCAGGGGCTCAACTGTCAACGCAAAGAGCAAGGGGGACAGGGGACACCCCTGTCTCTTCCCCCGGTACAACCAAAAGTACTCCGATCTCCTCCTATTCGTGGCTACGCTCGCCATCGGGGCCTCATATAACAGCCTCACCCAACTGACGAACCCCTCCCCAAACCTTTCCAGCACCTCCCACAAGTACCCCCACTCAACCCTGTCAAAGGCCTTCTCCGCGTCTGATGCTACCACTATCTCCGCCTCCCCTTCTACCGCCGGCATCATGATAACATTCAGAAGCCTACGTATATTGCTGTTCAGCTGCCCTCCCTTCACAAACCCCGTCTGGTCCTCATGAATGACTCCCGGCACACAGTCCTCTATCCTTGTGGCCAAGATCTTCGCCAACAGCTTGGCATCCACATTTAACAACGAGATCGGCCTATATGATCCACACTGCAGGGGGTCCTTGTCCCATTTAAGGATCAAGGAAATCAGCGCCCGTGACATAGTCGGGGGCAAAGCCCCCCCCCCCTCCCTTGCCTCATTAAAGGTCCTAACCAACAGGGGGCCCAGCAGGTCTGCATACATTTTGTAAAATTCGACCGGAAACCCACCCGGCCCCGGCGCCTTCCCCACTGCATGCTACCTATCCCCTTGACCAGCTCCTCCAGCTCAATCGGCGCCCCCAGCCCCTCCACCTGTCCCTCCTCCACCTTCGGAAATCTCAGCCTGTCCAAAAAGCACCCCATTCCCCCCACCTCCACCGGGGGCTCGGACCGGTACAATTCCCCATAAAAGTCCCTGAAGACCCCATTAATGTCCACCCCCGTTCGCACCACATTGCCTCCCCTATCCGTCACTCCACCAATCTCCCTGGCCGCGTCCCGCTTACGGAGCTGATGCACCAGCATCCTACACGCCTTCTCCCCATATTCGTACACCGCTCCCTGTACCTTCCTCCATTGAGATTCCGCCTTTCCAGGGGTCAGCAAGTCGAAGGTTACGTCGCTCCCTCAACAGTCCCTCCTCCGGAGCCTCCGCGTATCTCCTGTCCACCCTCACCATCTCACCCACCAACCTCTCCCCCTCTCTTTGCTCTCCCCTCTCCCTATGGGCTCGGATGGAAATCAACTCCCCTCTAACCACCGCCTTCAATGCTTCCCAAACCGTCCCCACCAGGACCTCCCCATTATCATTGGCCTCTAAGTACCTCTTGATACACCCCCGAACCCGCTCGCCCATCTTCACATCCTCCAACAGTCCCACCTCCAGGGCGGGCGCTGGTCCCTCTCCTCCCCAGCCCAAGGTCTACCCAGTGCGGGGCATGGTCCGAAATGACTATGGCCGAATACTCAGCATCCTCCACCCTCGAAATCAGCCCCCTGCTCAGGACAAAAAAATCGATCCGGGAATAAGCTTTATGCACGTGGGAAAAAAATGAATACTCCCTGGCCCTCGGCCTCGCGAACCTCCACGGATCCACCCCTCCCATCTGGTCCATAAACCCCCTCAACACCTTAGCCGCCGCGGGCCTCCTGCCCGTCCTGGACATGGATCGATCCAATGGGAGATCCAGCACCGTGTTAAAGTCCCCCCCAGTATCAAGCCCCCCGTCTCTAGATCCGGAATGCAGCCCAACATGCGCCGCATAAAACCCGCATCGTCCCAATTTGGGGCATAGACATTCACCAGCACCACCCGCTCCCCTTGCAACTTGCCGCTCACCATCACATACCTCCCTCCACTGTCAGCCACCACCTTTGACGCCTAAAACGACACCCTTTGTCCCACCAGAATCGCCACCCCCCCGATTTTTTGCATCCAGCCCCGAATGAAACGCTTGGTCTACCCAGCCCTTCCTCAGTCTAACCTGGTCCGCCACCTTCAGGTGTGTCTCCTGGAGCATAGCCATGTCCACCTTCAGCCCCTTCAGGTGTGTAAACACCCGGGCCCATTTGACCGGCACCAGCACCGCCCGTGGCGGCTCATTCGGCTTGGGCCTCCTGGCCAGTATTCTGTGGGCCCCCTCCAGCTCCACGGGCCTCTGGAAGGACCCAGCTCCCATCAGCGAGTTCAATAAAACGACCACATAGGCCCCCAGGTCTGACCCTTGCAGCCCCTCCGTAAGGCCCAGGATCCGCAAATGTTTCTGCCTCGACCGGTTCTCCATCTCTTCGAACCGCTCCTGCCTCTTCTTGTGGAGCGCCTCGTGCATCTCCACCTTTACCGTGAGGGCCGCGGCCTCACCCTTTCTTTCGGATGCTTGTTGTCAGAGCTCCCGGATCTCCACCCCCTGGGCTGTCTGCATCGCCAGCAGCTTGTCCGTATTCGCCTTTGCGACTCCAGCAGCTCCACTTTGAGCTCCTGAAAACATCGCTGGAGAGTCTCCTGCTGCACCTGTGCCCACTGCCTCCATTCCTCGAGGCCTCCGCCGGCCGCCATCTTGATTCTCTTCCCCTGCTTTTTCTTAGGCGCTCCCACCGCTATTCTGCTGGCCGCGCTCCTGGTCAAGACCATAGACCACTGGGGATCCGCTGCAGACACCTTCCCACGTCGGGAACCGTTGAGCAAGTACCGCTGGGGGCCCTTAAAAGAGCCCTAAAGTCCGTTCCTGGCGGGAGCTGCCGAACGCGCGGCTTAGCTCCGCATAGCCGCAACCGGAAGTCCTGCTGGAGTGCATTTAACTTACCCAACAAACAGGAAACTGTTCAACTCTGACTCCTCCAGCTCAGAACCGAGACCATCCCAACCTCTGCCATCGAGCTGCGTGTGCGCACATTCAGAGGCCGAGGTACAAACCATCGTTGACGCATTCACCTAGGCATATGAGAGAATGGGCCTCAGACTAAACATCCGGGAAACAAAGGTCCACTACCCGCCCACTCCTGCCCCCCCTGACCATCAAGATCCACAGTGACACCTGTGACAATGTGGATCATTTCCCACACCTTGGGAACCTCCTCTGGGTGCGAGCAGACATTGATGACCAAATCCAGCATTGACTCCAATGCACCAGTGCGGTCCTCGGACGCCTAAGGAAGAGACTGTTTGAAGACCGAGACATCAAATCCAACACCAAGCTCGTGGTCAACAGAGCAGTCGTGGTCCCTGCTCTCCTGTATGCATCAGAAACATAGACTATGTACAGCAGACACCTCAAATCCTTGGAGAGATATCACCAACATTGCCTCCGCAAAATCCTGCAAATCAACTGACAGGATATACGTACCAACGCGAGCATCTTCGCCCAGGCCAATATCCCCAGTATCGAGGTACTGGTCACATTTGCCAGCTGCGATGGGTCGGCCACATTGTCCGCATGTCCGACACAAGACTCCCAAAACAGGTGCTCTACTCCGAGCCCCGCAATGGCAAGCGGTCACTAGGAAGGCAGAGGAAACAAGACAAGGACACTCTGAAAGGCTCCCTAAATAAATGCAACATCCCATCAGCACGTGGGAATCACTTGCGTTAGAAAGCACAAACTAGAGAAAAAGCATCCACAAAAGCGCCAATCACCTCGAGCGTCACAGGGTGCAGCACGCGGAGGCCAAGCGTAAACAGCGGAAGGAGATCGCAGAAACCAGAGCGTCCCACCCACCCACCTCATCAAACACCGCCTGCCGACCCTGTGGCAGAGTCTGCGGATCCGGGATCGGACTATTCAGCCACCGCAGAAACACACCCCCCCCTCCCCCCCCCCGGAGTGGAAGCAAGTCACCCTCCACCCTGAGGGACACCCCAAGAAGAAGCTGATAATATTAAAAATCTTCCTGAATTTGGAATCACATGGATGCAAATTCAGGAAAATGACACAAGAGGATTCTGAAAACCGCATCCTTAATGTTGAGCTCGTCGGTAAATGCCCAAAAGATTCCACTCAGGGAAGTCCTGGGAAAGTATGTTTGTGGGGGAGATGTGTCATGATGAGGTAATGCATTTTGGTAGGTCTAACATAGAGGGGAAATATACTGTAAATGGCAAAACTCTTAGGAATAGACAAAGTCAGAGAGATCTGGGCGGGCAGGTCCACAGATTTTTGAAGGTGGCAACACAAGTGGACAAGGTAGTCAAGAAAGCATACGGAATGCTTGCCTTCATTCGATGGGGCATCGAGTATAAAACTGGCCAAGTCCTGCTACAGTTGTAAAGAACCTTGGTAAGGCCGCACTTGGAATATTGCGCACAATTCTGGTCGCCACGCTATCGGAAGGATGTGGAGGATTTGGAGAGGGTGCAGAGGTGGTCTACCAGGATGTTACGTGGTCTGCAGGTGTCAGCTATGTGGAGAGGCTGAATAAACACGGACTGTTTTCATTAGAAAGACGGAGGACGAGGGGTGACCTGATAAGAGATCTACAAGATTATGAGGGGCATGCATAGAGTGGATGGGCAGGCACTATTTCCCAGGGTGGAGGGGTCAGTCACTGGGGGGCATAGGTTGAAGGTCCATGGGGCAAGGTTTAGAGGAGATGTGCGATGCAGGTATTTTATACAGAGGGTGGTGAGTGCCTGGAAAGCGTTGCCGGGGGAGGTTGTGGAAGCAGATATATTAACGGTGTCCAAAGGGCATCTTGACAAATACATGGATAGGATGGGTAGAGAGGGATATGGCACAAGGAAGTGCTGAGGGTTTTGGCAAAGGTTGGTATCATGACCGGTACAGGCTTGTAGGGCCGAAGGGCCTGTTCCTTAGCTGTATTGTTCTTTGTTCTTTATTGAAGGTGGATGTGGCCATGGTACAGGAGACCCACTTTTCTTAGGCGCTGCCACCGCTATTCTGCTGGCCGCGCTCCTGGTCAAGACCATAGACCACTGGGGATCCGCTGCAGACACCTTCCCACGTCGGGAACCGTCGAGCAAGTACCGCTGGGGGCCCTTAAAAGAGCCCAAAAGTCCGTTCCTGGCAGGAGCTGCCGAAAGTGCGGCTTAGCTCCTGAAGATACGGAACCAGATTAGGCTGAAGAAGGCATGGGCTGAGCAAATATTTCATTCGGGTTTGGACTTCAAAACAAAGGGGGTGGCGATTTTGGTCAATATGTGGGAGAAGACTGCGGGGCGATCTGATTGAGGTGTACAGGATTACGGGGGGGACATGGACAGGGTGGATAGGGTGCAGCTCTTCCTCTTAGTTGAAAGGTCAGTTGTGAAGGGCCACAAGTTCAAAGTGAGGAGTGGGAGGTTTAGGAGGGATATGAGGAAAAATGTTTTTACCCAGGGTCTGGAATGCACTGCTTTTCATGCGTTGGTGCAGAATCGATGGGCTGAAGGGCCTCTTCTGCACTTTAATATTCTGTGATTCTGTGAATCCGCCTAACCCGCACATCTCAGATAGGACCTGTACAAACTGGACGGGTTACACCTGGTCAGGACTGGAACTGTTGTCCTAGGGGGGCTATTTGCTAGAGCGGTTGGGGAGGGGGATGGGAACCTATGCAAGGAGTCAGAGAAAGAGGGAGCAAGGACACAATTAAAAGGTAGAAAAGGGAATAAGAAAAGTGATAGCTGGAGAAACCAAGGGCAAAATTCAAACAGGGCAGCAGAGAAAAGTATTGGGAGCAAGACAAGCATTGTGAAAAAGACAAACTTAAAGGCTCTGTGCCTTAATGCATGGAGCATTTGCAATAAAGTGGATGAACTAATCACGCAGATAGATATAAATAGGTATGATATAATTGGGATTACGGAGACATAGCTGCAGGGTGACCAGGGATGGGAACTGAATGTCCCAGGGTTCTCAGTATTTAGGAAGGACATAAAAGAAAAGGTGGTGGCATGGCACTGCTGGTTAAAGAGGAAATTAACACAATAGTGAGAAAGGATATTAGCTCTGACAATGTCGAATCTGTATGGGTAGAGTTGAGAAATACCAAGGGACAAAAAACATTACTAGGTGTCATATATAGACCCCCAAACTGCACTAGTGAGGTTGGGAATGGCATTAAACAAGAAATTATAGATGCAGGGAATATCGGTGATCATGGTGATTTTAATCTGCGCATAGATTGGGCAAATTAAATTAGCCACAATGCCGTACAGGAGGAATTCCTGGAGTGTATACGGGATGGTTTTCTTGACCAATATGTGAAGGAACCAACGAGAGAGCAGGCCATCTTAGACTGGGTACTGTGTAATGAGAAGGGAATTATTGCCAATCTGGCTGTACGAGACCCCTTGGGGATGAGCGACCATAACATAATAGAATTTTTTATCAAGATGGAGAGTGAAGTAGTTGTTTCGGAGACTAGGGTGCTGAATCTTAATAAAGGGAACTATGAGGATATGAGGTGTGAATTGGCCTTGATAGATTGGGGAGAGTTACTTAAAGGGATGACAGTGGATAGACAATGGCAAACATTCAAGGAACGCATGGAGGAACTACAGCAACTGTTCATTCCTGTCTGGCACAAAAGCAAAGGGGGTAAGAGGGCCAATCCATTGTTTACAAAGGAAATTAGAAATAGTATCTGATACAAGGAAGAAGCATACAGATTGGCCAAGAAAACTAATAGGTCTAAAGATTGGAAGCAGTTTAGAATTCAGCAAAGAAGGACGAAGGGATTGTTGAAGAAGGGGAAAGTACAGTACGAAAGGAAGAGAAAGAGATTGGTAAAGAGAAATGTAGGCCCTACTACAGACAGAAACAGGGGAATGCATAATAAGGGCAAAGAAATCAGAAATTGAATACATACTTTGGTTCTGTCTTCACAAATGAGGACACAAATCGGATCCCAGAAATGTTGGAGAATGAAAGGTTTAGTGAGAGAGAAGAACTGAGGGAGATCAACATTAGTAGAGAAATGGTGCTGGGAAAACTGATGGGATTGAAGGCGGATAAATCCCCAGGACCTGAGAATCTGCATTCCAGAGTGATTAAGGAAGTGGCTCTGGAAATAGTGGATGCATTGGTGGTCATCTTCCGGGATTCTATAGACTCTGCAGATTAGAGGGTAGCTCACGTCACTCCGATATTCAAAAAAGGAGGGAGAGAGAAAGCAGGGAATTATAGACCAGGAAACCCAACATCGGTAGTGGGGAAAATGCTTGAATCCATTATCAAGGACTTTATAGCGGAACATTTAGAGAGCAGTGGCAGGGTCAATCAGAGTCAGCATGGATTTATGAGGGGAAAATCATGCTTGACAAATCTGTTGGAATTCTTTGAAGAGGTAACCAGTACAGTCGACAAGGGGGAGCCAGTCGATGTGGTATATTTGGACTTTCAGAAGGCGCTTGACAAAGTCCCGCATAAGAGATTATTGTGCAAAATTAAAGCGCATGGGATTGGGTAAAATGCATTGAGGTGGATAGAAAACTGGTTGGCAGAGAGGAAACAAAGAATAGAGATTAATGGGTCCTTTTCAAATTGGCAGTCAGTAACCAGTGGGGTACCACAGGCATCGGTGGTGAGACCCCAGCTATTCACAATATATATTTATGATTTGGATGAAGGAACAAAATGTAACATCTCAAAGTTTGCAGATGATACTAAATTAGGCGAGAGGGTGAATTGTGACGAGGATGCAGGGATCCTACAGCAAGATATGGACTGGTTGGGCGAGTGGGCAAACCAATGGCAGATGCAGTATAATTTGGATAAGTTTGTGGTTATTCATTTTGGAAGCAAAAACAGGAAGGTAGATTACTACCTGAATGGCTGTAAATTGGGAGAGGGGAGTGTGCAGCGGGACCTGGGTGTCCTTGTGCACCATTCGCTGAAGGTAAGCATGCAGTTGCAGCAGGCGGTAAAGAAGGCTAATTGTATGTTGGCCTTCATTGCGAGAGGTTTTGAGTATAGAAGCAGGAATGTGTTGCTGCAATTGTACAGTGCCTTGGTTGGATTGGATTGGATTTGTTTATTGTCACGTGTACCGAGGTACAGTGAAAAGTATTTTGCTGCGAGCAGCTCAACAGATCATTAAGTACATGGGAAGAAAAGGGAATAAAAGAAAATACATAATAGGGCAACACAAGATATACAATGTAACTACATAAGCATTGGCATCGGATGAAGCATACAGGGTGTAGTGTTAATGAGGTCAGTCCATAAGAGGGTCATTTAGGAGTCTGGTGACAGTGGGGAAGAAGCTGTTTTTGAGTCTGCCCGTGCGTGTTCTCAGACTTCTGTATCTCCTGCCCAATGGAAGAAGTTGGAAGAGTGAGTACGCCGGGTGGGAAGGGTCTTTGATTATGTTGCCCGCTTTCCCCAGGCAGCGGGAGGTGTAGATGGAGTCAATGGATGGGAGGCAGGTTCGTGTGATGGACTGGGCGGTGTTCATGACTCTCTGAAGTTTCTTGCGGTCCTGGGCCGAGCAGTTGCCATACCAGGCTGTGATGCAGCCCGATATGATACTTTCTATGGTGCATCTGTAAAAGTTGGAAAGGGTTAATGTGGACATGCCGAATTTCCTTAGTTTCCTGAGGAAGTATAGGCACTGTTGTGCTTTCTTGGTGGTAGCGTCGACGTGGGTGGACCAGGACAGATTTTGGAGATGTGCACCCCTAGGAATTTGAAACTGCTAACAGGGATGTGTACAGATTGTTGTTGCTACACCACTCCACTAGGTTCTCTATCTCCCTCCTGTATTGTGACTCATCGTTATTCGAGATCCGGCCCACTATGGTCGTATCGTCAGCAAACTTGTAGATGGAACCAAATTTTGTCACGCAGTTGTGTGTGTACAGGGAGTAGAGTAGTGGGCTAAGTACGCAGCCTTGCGGGGCACCGGTATTGAGGACTATTGTGGAGGAGGTGTTGTTGTTCATTCTTACTTATTGTTGTCTGTTGGTCAGAAAATCAAGGATCCTATTGCAGAGTGGAGAGCCAAGTCCTAGGTTTTGGAGCTTTGATATGAGCTTGGCTGGGATTATGGTATTGAAGGCGGAGCTGTCGTCAATAAATAGGAGTCTGATGTAGGAGTCCTTGTTTTCGAGATGCTCTCGGGATGAGTGTAAGGCCAGGGAAATGGCCACAGCTTCCGAAGTCAGATCGGCCTTCCTGAAAGGCCACACTTGGAGTATTGTGTGCAGTTTTGGTCTCCTTCTCTGAGGAAGGATGACCTTGCTCTAGAGGGAGTGCAGGGAATGTTTACCAGACTGATTCCAGGGATGGCGGGACTGTCATATGAGGAGAGATTGACTAGTTTGGGATTGTTCTCGCTGGAGTTCAGAAGAATGAGGGGGGATCTGATAGAGACTTGTAAAATTCTAACAGGGCTAGACAGGGTAGATGCAGGGAAAATGGTACCAATGATGGGTGTGTCCAGAACCAGGGGTCACAGCCTGAGGATTCAGGGTAAACCACTTTGGACAGAGATAATGAGACATTTCTTCACACAAAGAGTGGTGAGCCTGTGGAATTCATTACCCCAGGAAGTAGTTGATGCTAAAAGTTTGAATATATTCAAGAGGTGGTTGGATATAGCACTTGGAGAGAATGGGACCTAAGGCTATGGGTAGAAAGCAGGATTAGGCTATTGAGTTGGATGATCAGCCTGATCGTGATGAATGGCAGAGCAGGCTCGAAGGGCCAAAAGGCCGCCACCTGCTCCTATCTTCTATGTATGTATGGACAAGTTGAGCAAATTTCCTTTTGCTGATGTTTGTGCTTGGCTTTGAATTGGGGAAACTGCCTCATGAAAACAAATGTGATGGCTACTGCGCTACAGAAACAGTGCACTGGATTGTAGGCGGGGGGCTGGATTGTAAGGAGGAGCAGCAGTGTAAATATTTATTTCAACGAGACATGAGTTGCACTTGGAGCAAGCAATTTCTTAGTCGGTGTAATGATATCTAGTCCTGAAAGACATGCTTGTTAGGTGAATTGGACATTCTGAATTCTCCCTCGGTGTGCCCGAACAGGCGCCGGAATGTGGCGACTGGGGGCTTTTCACAGTAACTTCATTGAAGCCTACTCGTGACAATAAGCGATTTTCATTTCATTTCATTTTCATTTCTTAGTCGGTGTAATGATATCTAATCCTGAAAGACATGCTTGTTAGGTGAATTGGACATTCTGAATTCTCCCTCGGTGTGCCCGAACAGGCGCCGGAGTGTGGCGACTAGGGGATTTTAACAGTAACGTCATTGCAGTGTTGATGTAAGCCTACTTGTGACACTAATAAAGATTATTATTATGATTCTATTATTATTATCCTTCTATTATTATTATTATATTATCTTTGTATATATACTATATCATCTTTGTATCTGAATGATCATGAAGAATAGTGTGTAATTACAACATCCAGCCACTAGATGGAGTAAGAGCACATCTCACAACCCACACGGTGGTTGATGTGGTCTGGAAGTGAGTGACTAGAGAGGGTTGGAGACAGTTGTGTTTTTCAGTAGTTCTGTGTATTGTAGTTATTTGATCTAATACGTATCCTTTTTTGGCAGACTTAAGAATTTACAATTTATAGCGTAGTGTAAATAAATTGACTTTGATTTTGTACAAAGTCTGCATGTCCTTTGTAGCAACACTACAACCTTAATATTAATTTGAACAAACAAAGAACATCACAGTCGGGTAATGAATTGAAAAAGCTCCAATAAGCGGTCAATTAACGTCCGCAGCTCTTAAAATTCAGAATGAAAATTCACCTCAAAGTCTGGAGCTGGAATGTCAAAATTCTAGAGAAGGTGAACTCGCAAAGCCGTGCCTGATTAATTCTTCAAAATCGAACATGAGGACACGAGCGGTGGAAGCATACTTTCAGTTGTGAATCCATCATCAGATCCAACATGCTTTGTCCTTAATGCAACAAAGTTTTATTCTCTGCCTTACTTTTAATTAGCTTTTCTCATCCTCCTTTGGATCCACTGTTCCCTGTCAGAGAGAACACATGTGGATAATAATCACAGTTGAAGCCACACAATGGGAGCTCATTTTCCCCTTGCTGCATTTCAAGATGTACTCATTATCTGAAGCTCTCAGGTACCAGATTAAGTGGCAGAGTGCCCATCTGGAGCCCAATCAAAGGAAAAAAAACTGAACTATTTTCCTGAAAGAGAAATATCCATTTATATAATGGTTTCCAATGCATTGGAAATGGGAATGGGATAATAGTGATCAGGTTTGCGATCAGTAATCCACAAGCCTTGATTAATAATGTAGGCATATGAGTTCAAATGGTAGCTGTGCAATTTAAATTCAATTAGTTAAATAAATCTGGATTTTCTTTTTTTTAAAAAAGCTAATAGTGCCCCCAAAACCAGCGAACTGTTATAAAAAATCATTTGGTTCACGAATGCCCTCTAAGGGGCAGAAAGCTTGGGTGGAGATTCTCTGTCGGCCGACGCTGAAATCGGGAAAGGTGGTTTGGCGGAGAATTGGTTTAGATGCTGAAACCGTGTCGCACCGTTCATGCCCCGACAGCGGCGTCAAGGCGTCCCATTCTGCACGTGCAGTAAACACCGTCTGTATATCTTCAGTGGACTGATCCGGTATTCTCCGGGGCCTCCGTGATTCTCCGCCTTTACTGGGGGAATTCCCGATGGCGAGGTTCGCTTGTGCTGAGGTGGGAGAGAGGGTACGGAAGGTGTCCAACATCGCCATAGTGTGCTGACAGTTGTGTCGTCGGCCAGGGGGGCTTCTGCCAGGGCCAGGGGTAGCAATGGGGGGGTGGCCAGGAGATGGGGTATGGGCGGACGCACATGGAACACCATTGCTGCAGCCCGCAAGGCAGCCATTCAGCTGCACACGCCACTGACTTCCCATTGTGAACTGAGTGCCATGGGTGGTATGGGTGTCCCCCCAGGCCACCCCCCCCCCTCCCATCCCCAGGTGCCCTCTGGCCCCAGCTGACCCATCAATGGGTGCGCTCCAGCGCAACCAGTGCCACCGTGTTGGCTGGGTTGAGTGTGCGTGGGGAGTGAATCGTTTTTTGCGGCTGCAGCATGTCAGCCCCTCGAGTGTCAATCACGGACCCCGCGAATCTTGCACTGTTTCTCATTGGATTTGATTGTGTTCCACTTGGCACCGGTGCTAGCCCCTTAATACTGAATCGGTCCAAGTGCCAGTTTTACTGTCATTGAAATACTCGAATCTTGCCCCGGCATCAGCAGTCTCAGGAACGAAGAATCCCTCCACTTTTTTTACTATTCATTTATGGGATGATTTATTGCCCATCCCTAATTGCCCTTGAGATGACCGAGATCATTTCTGAGGGCATTTAAGAATCAACTACATATCCCTGAATCTAGAGTCACATGTCATCGAAATTATAGAATCCATCCCTGTGGTGATATGCATCACTGTAAATACACAGGGGGTTAATGTAAATACACGTAGACTAGCTAGACACTAGAAGGAGCACCAGAGACATGGCACACAGACATTCAACCAATAGGCCAGTAAGATAGGACGCAACCAATGGGCATTCACGATACACACAGAGGTGACACTACCACAGGGGGCATTACACCAACCCATATAAAAGGACACAGCACACATGATCTTCCTCTTTCCAGTGGAGACTCTCAGTGAGTACACAGGGTTGATTTGGAACACATCACACCCACCACGTGGATTGTAGCAGACTGGTTAGTCAGTCTGAGTAGCTATAGCAGGATTAACAGGAGAGTTGAATCCAAGTAGGAGAATTGTTAACAGTTTAATAAATGTGTTAAAGCTATCTCCAAGTCTGAACCTGCCTTTGTCAGAGTGCACATCAAGGAAGCAGCTTATGCTACGTCAAGAGCATAAAAAAACATGGTATCCAGGAGTGATCTGTTTAAATCCATATAGTTAAAACTCAGCAAACAGTGACAACCACCAACAGCAGCCAGGCAAGATGATGTTCGAAATTCATGTTCCACAGCAGCTCAGGTACCAAGGGAATCTCAATGAAAACTGGCGTTGGTTCAGGCAGAGATTCGAGATCTACCTGGTAGCGTCCGACCTAGATGGCATGGCGGATGCAGAGAAAATAAAGCTTCTACTCACCATCGCAGGTCCAGAAGCAGCTGAAATCTTCCAGACCTTCAAATACTCAAAGGGGCAAAACAAGAGCGACTTCCAGGCAGTCCTGGACAAATTCCAAGAATTCTGCGAGGAACATACAAAAAAAAACAGTAAAAGAGGCGCCAAAACGCACCACGAGGTGAAGGTAGGCTTTCCATTGAAGAAATCTGCAGTTTTGATTGGTGGCCATCTTGGTAAAGGTGTTGCACATGTGCAGTTGCGCGAAGAGCGCACAGAACGGGAAGGTCCGTTTGCGCATGCGTGAGAAATCGCGCATGCACAATTGAGAAAAAGGCCCCAAGTAAAGGAACAGCGATATTCGCATGCGCAATCGCTTCCTACGACCTACGTCACACGCTTCGTGACGTCAGAGGCCCTGGACCACGCCCACTTAAAGTGGAAATGTCCCAAAATACGACAAAAACTTTTTAAAGCCGTAAAACCCGATTCTTTCACCTGGAACGGCAGCACAATGCCTGAAATTCGACCAGTAGCTGAAAGTAACCTCCGCAAAACCCTGCAACAAGCAGTTTGCACCGCCCAGAGAGATGATACAGTCCTTGAAGACTATGACTCAGATCTTGAATTCTTCTTTGGACATCGCGAGCCCAATGCCAGCTCCGACACAAAACGTGATGATATGGTCCTAGAAGACAACGACTCAGACGAAGATTTCACCTTGGGAGGTGGCTACCCCAGTACCAAATCCGAACCGCAACTAGACGTGCTGTACATTGACGACCCCGACGACGAGTTCTTCGGATTGGGGAATCTTCAGCCCAGCATATATGACATCCCGACTTGTGAGTGCAGGATTATGCTGCGGCCTGACACCAAGAGACAGAGAGCGGTACAAGCCCACAGAGAGCGGCCTGCTGCCACGCAGAGAGTGATCCATGCACCACAAAGGGTCGCAGCCTCCACACAGAAAGCAACGCAAGACTCCAGAGCGCAGTCCTTGCATGAACAAGACCATGAGGGTCTAGCAACCTCCTCTGAGCAATCAGCAGCAGATAATGCAGGTCTGCCAGGCTCCAGTGAACAACAGAAAGACTATGACAGTCTGCCATGCTCAAGTGAACAACAGAAAGACTATGACAGTCTGCCATGCTCAAGTGAACAACAGAAAGACTATGACAGTCTGCCATGCTCAAGTGCACAGCAAGAAGACTATGACAGTCTACCACACTCCAGTGAACAAGAAGAAGACTCTGACAGTCTACCCAGCTCAAGTGAACGATAAGAAGACACTGAGGCTCTACCCACTGTATTTGAGACAAGTGACGACGGCATCCCACTTCCCATACCAGATGTGCAACGTGACAGACCTCAGCTAGAATGTACAGAGGCACTCGACAATCACAGTGAGACTACTGGTGACTCCGGTGACACCACGTTACTTCAAACCTCATTCGCTCGAGCCTTTCCACAAGCAAATGCATTCCTGAACGTTTTGACTCCGGACGTGGAGCATCACAAAACTTCAGAAGATGCAAGTGAACCTAAAATGACTCCAGACGGGGAGCATCGGCAAGCCAAAGCTGATTCATGTAAGCCGGACATGACTCCAGAAGGGGAGCCCTGCGAACTCAGTGACGGCACGCTCAAGGAACCAGCAGATGCCACAAAGCACTGTGACATGAGTAACTGTGTGAAGGACTTGTATTATCCACAGAGTGTGGTCATTGAGTGCAGCAAACACGACAACAAAACCAAACAACACAACAACATCAAAGACAATAACAAGAAGCGTACCAAAGGCAACAGCGTCAACAACAAGCACAACAAAGACAACAACAATGGAACTACGACTGGTATGACATGGAACAACTCTGCCCACGAGGGACACTGTTACATAGAAACATAGAACAGTACAGCACAGAACAGGCCCTTCGGCCCTCGATGTTGTGCCGAGCAATGATCACCCTACTCAAGCCCACATATCCACCCAAGACCAGTAACCCAACAACCCCCATTAACCTTATTTACTGCTCAGTTACTGCTCAGCTCAGTACAATAACATACCATGGCAGGAGGACACAGATTGCATACATTGCTACCACAAGCAACGGAAGAAAAAAAGTCTCCAAATCAGACAATGAAGTGATTTGACCACTTCTTGGTTCCTTATGCACAGGTACACTGATGGCATTCATAAGGACATGCCGCCATCAACATCACCACCTCACCAACCAAACAGGAAGGACACTCGACCATAATAATTAATGAATTTTGGACTCATGCATATTATTTGGACTTATTGTTTAATGATCACAGTTATCATGATTTGTACATATCATCACTTATCTACATGTTTTTGTTCAATTTTCTTTAACAATGTACAGAAAATATGTAACACGAAAAAAGGGGGGATGTGGTGATATGCATCACTGTAAATACACAAGGGGTTAATGTAAATACACGTAGACTAGCTAGACACTAGAGGGAGCACCAGAGACATGGCACACAGACATTCAACCAATAGGTCAGTAAGATAGGACACGGCCAATGGGCATTCACGACACACACAGAGGTGACACTACCACAGGGGGCATTACACCAACCCATATAAAAGGACACAGCACACATGATCTTCCTCTTTCCAGTGGAGACGCTCAGTGAGTACACAGGGTTGATTTGGAACACATCACACCCACCACGTGGATTGTAGCAGACTGGTTAGTCAGTCTGAGTAGCTATAGCAGGATTAACAGGAGAGTCGAATCCAAGTAGGAGAATTGTTAACAGTTTAATAAATGTGTTAAAGCTATCTCCAAGTCTGAACCTTCCTTTGTCAGAGTGCACATCAAGGAAGCAGCTTATGCTACGTCAAGAGCATAATAAAACAATCCCTACAGTGCAGAAGGAGGCCATTCGTGTCATTGAGTCTGCACCGATCCTCTGAAAGACCACCCTACCTAGACCCACTCCCCCACTCTATCCCCGGAACCCCACCTAACCTACATATCTTTGGACACTAAGGGCCAATTTAGCGCTTCCCAATCCACCTAACCTGCGCATCTTTGGACTATGGGAAGAAAGTGGAACACCCAGAGGAAATACATGCAGACACAAGGAGAAAGTACAAAATTCCACACAGTCACCTGAGGCTGGAATTTAACCCAGGTCCCTGGCACTGTGAGGCAGCAGTGCCACTGTGATTTAAGTCAGACCAGATAAGGGCGGTAAATTTCCTTCCCTACAGGGACATTAGTGAACCAGATGGGCTTTCGATCATGGTTTCATGGTCATTCCAGATTGTTTTACTGAAATCAAAGTTCACCACTTGCCAAAGTGGGATTGAAAGCCAGGTCCGCCAGAACATTACCCTGGGTCTCTGGCTTACTGTGCCACCACCACCGCCATCTCCCCTGCCATCCTTGTCAGTCCTGTATGTGACCCGAGGCTCAGAGAAATGTAGCTCATTCTTTAGTGCGCTCTGAAATGACCGAGCAAGCCATTCAAGAAAGTGACTCACTGTCACCTTCACAAGGGCAGTAATGCTGGCTTTGCTCACACCCTGCGAGTGAATTAGTAAATAAAAATCCCTTCACAAATATAATTACTGCTGCCATGTAGGCAACTGCTTGGTGGATGACAATCCCACTCCCTTTCTGGGTCTTTTCCAGATTAGGCATAACTCCCGAATAATCCTTTTCAATTGCAGGTAGAGAGAGTGAGTCAGAACCCAAGAACACTTAACTGGATCAAGTGTTGGGGTGAGGTAGGTTAGCTCAACTGTGCGAAACTTTGAACAAGAATATAAATAAGGCAGGGTATCTGAAACCTACACTAGTTCAGGTGTAGATAGGTTGCAGAATTGGGCAGGGAAATGGCAAAGGGAGTTTAATCCGGACAAATGTGAGGTAATCCATTTTTGTAGGTCTAACAAAGAACAAAGAACAAAGAAAAGTACAACACAGGAACAGGCCCTTCAGCCCTCCAAGCCCGTGCCAACCATGCTGCCCGACTAAACTACAATCTTCTACATAGAGGGGAAATATACCGTAAAGGACAAAACTCTCAGGAATATAGAAAGTCAGAGAGATCTGGGCGTGCAGGTCCACAGATCTTTGAAGGCAACATAAGTGGACAAGGTAGTCAAGAAAGCATTCGGAATGCTTGCCTTCATTTGGTGGGGCATCGAGTATAAAAACTGGCAAGTCATGCTACAGTTGTAAAGAACCTTGGTAAGGCCGCACTTGGAATATTGTGCACAATTCTGGTCGCCATACTACCAGAAGGATGTGGAGGCTTTGGAGAGGGTGCAGAGGAGGTTTACGAGGATGTTGCCTGGTCTGCAGGGTGTTAGCTATGCAGAGAGGCTGAATGGACTCAGCCTGTTTTCATTGGAAAGACGCAGGTTGAGGGATGACCTGATAGAGGTCTACAAGATTGTGAGGGGCATGGATAGAGTGTATGGTAGGCACCCTTTCCCAGTGTGGAGGGGTCAGTCACCAGGGTGCATAGCTTTAAGGTCCATGGGACAAAGTTTCGAGGAGATGTGCGAGGTTTTTTACGCAGAGTGTCGTGAGTGCCTGGAACGCGTGGCTCGGGGAGGTTGTGGAAGCAGATACATTAACGGCGTTCAAAAGGCACCTTGACAAACACATGGATAGGATGTGTATGGAGGGATACGGCAAAAGGAAGTGCTGAGGGTTTTGGAAAAGGTTGGTATCACGACCGGTGCAGGCTTGGAGGGCCGAAGGTCCTGTTCCTGTGCTGTATTGTTCTTTGAATATAATCCTAACTGATTTAGCCTCTCCTCATCTGACCATCCCGCCATCCCAGGAATCAGCCTGGTAAACCTTCACTGCATTCCCTCCATAGCAAGAACCTGTCCTCAAATAAGGACACCAAAACCTCACAATATACTCCAGGTGTGGTCTCACCAATGCCCTATACAATTGCAGTAAAACATCTCTATTCCTATACTCAAAACCTCAGTGGACTTGATTTATTTAGATTTCCAGAAGACCTTTGACAAGGTGCCGCATAGGAGACTTTTAAGTAAGTTAAAAGCCCATGGTGTTAAAGGTAATATCCTGGCATGGAGAGAGGACTGATTTACTGGTAGAAAGCAGAGTGTGGGGATAAAGGAATCTTTTTCAGTTGGCAGCCGGTGACTGGTGGTGTGCCTCAGGTGTCTGTGCTGGGACCAACACTTGGATGTTTAATCAATGTACCTTTAAGAAACGGAGCAGCTCATATTACTGAAGTGATGTCAGAGGGTTGGGGGGGGGGGGGGGGGGGGGGGGGAAGCTGAGCTCACTTCTGCTTTTAGTTTCAGTTTGAGAGAGCAGCTGAAAAGTGCCTGGCTGGTTTGCTGAGAGCTGCATGAAGAAAAAGAGCTTGGGTGTGTCTGTGTTTGCAATGAGCTGGATCTGCTGTGTTCAGTTGGCAGTTAAGAAGGCAAATGCAATGTTAGCATTCATGTCAAGAGGGCTAGAATACAAGATGTAGGGATGTACCTCTGAGGCTGTATAAGACTCTGGTCAGACCCCATTTGGAGTATTGTGAGCAGTTTTGGGCCCCGTATCTCAGGAAGGATGTGCTGGCCTTGGAAAGGGTCCAGAGGAGGTTCACAAGAATGATCCCTGGAATGAAGAGCTTGTCGTATGAGGAACGGGTGAGGACTCTGGGTCTGTACTCGGAGTTTAGAAGGATGTGGGGATCATATTGAGACTTACAGGATACTGCAAGGCCTGGATGGAGCAGATGTGGAGAGGATATTTCCCTAATAGGAAAACCTAGAACCAGAGGGCACAATCTCAGACTGAAGGGATGATCCTGTAAAACAGAGATGAGGAGGAATTTCTTCAGCCAGAGGGTGGTGGATCTGTGGAACTCTGCCACAGAAGGCTGTGGAGGCCAATTCACTGAGTGTCTGTAAGACAGAGATAGATAGGTTCTTGATTAATAAGGGGATCAGGGGTTATGGGGAGAAGGTAGGAGAATGGGGATGAGCCATGATTGAAAGCCGGAGCAGACCCGATGGGCCGAGTGGCCTAATTCTGCTTCTATGTCTTCTGGTCCTACAGGAACAGGAAACAGACCATCCAGGTGGGGTGGGGTGGGGAAAGGGGGGACAATGGTGAGAGAAAAACAGATTGCTGAAATAAATAAAAATAAATTGATAGAAATAGAAATGGGGTGAAGGTAGAGGAGAGAGTTAACAGTCTGAAGTTGTTGAACTCAGTGTTCAGTTGGAAATGCTGTAACATGTCTAACCGGAAGATGAGGTGCTGTTCCTCCAGTTTGCACTGGACTTCCCCATGGGGGAAGGCCAGGTTCAATATCATTGGACAGGATCTGGCAGACGTAGACTGGAAGCAGCTTCTTGCAGGTAAATCTGCATTTGGAAAGTGGGAATCTTTTCAAAGTGAAATAGTGAGAGTTCAGGGCCAACATGTAGCTCTAAGAGTGAAGAGAAAGGGTGGCCGGTCCAGGGAACCCTGGCTGTCAAGGGAATTCCAGATCAACAGCACCAAAACACTGTGAACTTTATCCTTTATTTTACGAAGCCCATCTCTGCAAAGAACTTGCCTGTGTGTGTGTGCGTGCTGGGCAATCTTTAAAACAGGTTAGGTAGTTATAACGCCAGAGTATAATTGTGTGAGTACTAGTTCTTGCAAATTGTTTTAAAAAATCGGTTTTATAATAAATCAATCAGCCTGAGTTTATTAAAAGAAGTCTGGTTAAAGTCACTTTTATTCTAGGTCTAACAGCAATGAAGGCAAACAATTGGCCATTTTGGTGAGTGAATTAAACTTTTAAACTAATGTTGTGGACTGCAGAGAACTGGGGTTGGATGAACTGCGCACACCTCCCATCTCAGTCGCAATACTTTCAAAGGCCGAGGGCGCCACTGGTTTGGTCAACATTCTTATTGCCCATGCCTAATAGCTCTTGAGGAGGTGGTGGTGGTGATCTGCCTTCTAGAACCGCTGAGGTCCATATACTGTCAGGGAGGGAGTTCCAGGGTTTTGAACCAACGACAACCATAGTGTGAGTAACACTGAAAGTTGGATGTCTGTGAGGCAGGACGATAATGTGGCTGAGAGGGGCTGCGATTTGGCACCTTGAGGTGGCAAGGTGCCCCCGCCTATTGGCGAGCTTAGCAGATGTACTCTCAGAATGTCCATTTAAGCAGAAGACCCAAGCTGAAACAGCCTGCTCGTCAGGACAGTGTGCTCCTAGGGTTTGCATTCTGGAGAGGGCGCCTCGGCACCAAATGGATCTTAGGAATCAGCTTTGGAGGAAGTTGGTTCGATTAGTTGGCTGGCAACCGGTGGTTGTCCAGGGACAGTCTCCTGCCTGACAACAGTCAGTGATTGACAACAGTCAGCTGTTTTCTGAGAGAGCTGGCCAGAAGTGTTTAGACCTTGGAAGTGAGAGCAACAGCCTCTCTCTCTTGATTGCAGAAGTATAGAACTGCTTTATTGTTCTAAAACCAGTGAGTGCCCGGCCCACCTTTGCTGTAAACTTGAAAGGATCCTGAATCTACAGAGAAAGTAGACGACCTTGTCAGAGAAAACCATCCGAAGCCTCTAGACCCTCGAAAGAAGAGGAGTTGTGTTTTCTCCCTCTCTCTGGTGCTGGTTGCTAGCTATCTCTGGGAGTCTGCAGTGAAGATCATTACAAGCTTTGGAGAAGAAAAGCCCTAACCTTATGATTGAAACCGACTGGAAGACATCCATCTGCATCAAAGATCCTTTATTGTTTTATTTTATTAGATTTTCTTTACTTCTCAACTAGGTTTTCCCTCTGAGCTGTTTGTCTGTGAGTGTGTGTGTGTGTGTGTATAGGTGGAGGGAGTTAGAAGGGGAGTGGTCATTGGCACATTGGGAGTCAGATTGTCGATAGCCAGCTGTATTTTTTGCCTATTTAATTCTAATTACTGTGAATAATAAAAGGTTATACAAAGACCAAAGAACAATACAGCAAAGGAACAGGCCCTTCGGCCCTCCAAGCCTGTACCGGTCATGATACTAACCTTGGCCAAAGCTCTCAGTGCTTCCTTGTGCCGTATCTGAGCAGGCACTTTGACAAGCTATTCAGTGAGTTTCACTTACTGCTCTTTCCACATGGCTGTCACGGGGGTGTCCCTTTAAGAAAGTTTTTTTCTTATCACATGGCTTCAGTGATGTCATTTTGTGGGTGGAGCTGGCAGTGGTGTGAGGTTTGTATTACTTTTGCTTTCAGTTTTGACTGCTGTGGACTACAGACAGAGAAAATAAGGGCGAGATTCTCCCAAAACGGGAGAAATCGTAAAGCTGCCGTAAAACCCGGGCGGGTTTTACGGCAGCGCGCCCCTTCCCGACGGGGGACCGATTCTGGTCCCCGGTCGGGGCTAGCAGCCCGACGCCGTAGGCTCCGGCAAGACGGGCTTAACGAAAATCGTTAAGCCCGCTTGCCGGAGTTAGCGCCGGCTGACGCGTCATATGACGTCAGCCGCGCATGCGCAGTTTGGAAGACTCCAACCCGCGCATGCGCTGGTGACGTCATCGCGTTTTGCGCGAAACCCGCGCATGCGCGGGCCGGGTTGCCCCTCAGCCGCCCCGCGAATGGATACTGCGGGGCGGCGGAAGGACAAGTAGTGCGCGGGCATCGGGCCCGCTGCCCGCGATCGGTGCCCACCGATCGCGGGCCCATGGCACCCTTGGCACGGCCGTGGTACGGCCGTGCCAATCGGTGCCATGGTTATTAATAGCGAGTTTGTGACGCCGGTTTTACGAACGGCAAGACCAGGTGTGTTTGCCGTTCGTAAAAACGGCGGAAAGGGCTGGGACTTCGGCCCATCTAACAGCTGAGAATCGCTGCCGGCCGTAAAAAAACGGCGGCAGCGATTCGGGTCGGGACTTCGGCGGGGGGGGGGGGGGGGGAGAATAGCGGGAGGGCGGCAAAAATGTCGGGAAGGCCCTCCCGCTATTCTCCCACCCGTCGTGGGGGGCGGAGAATTTCGCCCTAAGTGTTTTGGCCTGTCTCTCTCTATTTTCATGTTAAAGAATTGTTCCAGAAGAAAAAAACATTGATTATAGCTATCTGCTTCGGTAACTTAAAAGATATGGGGGGCGATTCTCCAAGCTCTGCGCCGGGCCAGAGAATCGCCACAACTGCGCCCCGATGCCGGCGCGTGATTCTCCGAGGTGCGGAGAATCGGCGCCGTTTAACGGGGCGCCAGCTGTGGGCCGCTGGAATCGGCGGGGCTGCCATTTCTCCAGCCCGGATGGACCGAGCAGCCGCGCGGATATGGCAGAGTCCGCCAGCGCCGTTCACCCATGGTCGCTGCCGGCAGGAACTCTGCGCGATGGGCGGCCTGTAGGGGGGAGGGGGGCACCGTCCCCGGGCGGGGGGGGCCTCTGATGCGGTGTGACCCGCAATCGGGGCCCACCGATTGGCGGGCCAGCCTCTCCCCACCCGGGCCTACTTTCCTACGTGGCTGGCACCTGAACACCGATGCCATGTTGCACGGGGCGGCGTGCAGAAGTCCCCCACGCATGCGCGGGTTGGCGCGGCGCCCATTTGGCGCCGGGAAGGGAGGCCGGAGCGGCGTGAACCGCTCCAGCGCCGTGCTGGCACCCCGTGGGGGACAGAATAGGTCATACCCAGGCTCGGTTCGCGCCGTCATGAAACGCGACGGCGTTCAAGACGGCACAAACACTTGGGCTCCATTTGGAAGAATCGCCCCATAGTTTATTTTCCAGAAGGTGAGACAGGGTCAGAATTTCAGGAAAAGCCAGTCTTATTCAAGTGAGAATGCAGAGTGATGGGCCTCGCCCTTGAAAAGGGTTTTTTTGGTTTATGGGGTTTTGTTTTTGAATTGGAACAGGTAACGGGGAATTCCTGAAGTGTTATACACAGATTACTGTTCCTGTGGGCGTCTTTATGTTTGTAATTGTTAAAAAATCTTGCTGTTTGTTTATATATATGTTAACTAAGTTTTTAGAATAAAGCTGGTTTTGATTAAAGTGTCGAGGAAGTCTGATGAATCACACCTGAAGGAAAGGCTCTTGCGCTTATCCTAGCCAAATTCAACATAAAGGTTGTAGGTCAGGTGGACTTCATAATAAACTTTGAAGTTTCTAAACACTGGCCCATAACATGGCAATGAAATATCTCTTTTTCAAATGTATTTATGTTAGTCCCTTTTGAAAGTTACTGTTGAACCTGCTGCCTTTATTCTTCCAGATGGGACAAATGTGAGGTTATCCATTTTGGTAGGAATAACAGCAAACGGGATTATTATTTAAACGATAAAATATTAAAGCATGCCGCTGTTCAGAGAGACTTGGGTGTGCTAGTGCATGAGTCACAGAAGGTTGGTTTACAAGTGCAACAGGTGATTAAGAAGGCAAATGGAATTTTGTCCTTCATTGCTAGAGGGATGGAGTTTAAGACTAGGGAGGTTATGTTGCAATTGTATAAGGTGTTAGTGCGGCCACACCTGGAGTATTGTGTTCAGTTTTGGTCTCCTTACTTGAGAAAGGATGTACTGGCGCTGGAGGGTGTGCAGAGGAGATTCACTAGGTTAATCTCAGAGCTGAAGGGGTTGGATTATGAGGAGAGGTTGAGTAGACTGGGACTGTACTCGTTGGAATTTAGAAGGATGAGGGGGGATCTTATAGAAACATTTAAAATTATGAAGGGAATAGATAGGATAGATGCGGGCAGGTTGTTTCCACTGGCGGGTGACAGCAGAACTAGGGGACATAGCCTCAAAATAAGGGGAAGTAGATTTAGGACTGAGTTTAGGAGGAACTTCTTCACCCAAAGGGTTGTGAATCTATGGAATTCCTTGCCCAGTGAAGCAGTTGAGGCTCCTTCATTACATGTTTTTAAGGTAAAGATAGATAGTTTTTTGAAGAATAAAGGGATTAAGGGTTATGGTGTTCTGACCGGAAAGTGGAGCTGAGTCCACAAAAGATCAGCCATGATCTAATTGAATGGCGGAGCAGGCTCGAGGGGCCAGATGGCCTACTTCTGCTCCTAGTTCTTATGTTCTTATGTTCTTATTCCCTATCATTACAATCTTCAGTGAAAGAAACTTTGCTTCATCTCCCCTCCTCCCCCAACACCCCCCAGGCTTTTTTGCTGATGGTCTTAAATCTGGGTCATCTGTCTAGTGGAGGCAATGTAAGTGACAAAGTGGTAAGTCCTTACCTCTAGCTCCAGAGGCTCCGGGTTCAGATCCAACACCTGGACTGGTCAGTCATGGGAGGAGTGTTCATAACACGGTTCAATGGGCCGATAATCAGCTCGTGAATCTTTCCATTATTCCCCAGAGGGATAAATGTGTGTGAGAAGATGAGCAAAAAAAAAAAAAAGTGAAAACGGTTTCTCCCCATTTACTCAATAAAAGGCCCTCAAAATGTGGAACATTTTGATCTGTTAAATCTTCTCGGCTCTGCAGAGGCCAGCCATAGCTTAACTAGCTAGGATTTTCTTATAGGAGACTGGAATCGGGAGCCAGGCCCGAACCAGAGTCAATTTCTAATTCTGTCTTCAGGCTGCCAGGGTTTTATGATCCCCGGGATCTCAGTTAGCTTCGAGGTGGGTCTGCTGCCCTTCAACAGACCTGAGGTGAGAGTGACAAGGGGCCAACTCCCAAGTGGACAAGTTATCGGCCTGCCTCCACTTTGAACATTTCACAAACACACCAGCCTAAAAGAGCTCCAAAAATGTATATGTATTTCCACCCCCATCCCTCATCTCCATCCCCAACCCTCACCCATATCACCCCTGCCCCATCCCCTTTCACCCACTCAACACCCTCTGCCCAATCTCCCTCCCTCACCCTCATCCCCATCTACCATTCTCCACCCCACATCCCACCATCCCGATATCTCTCACCCCATCCCCTTAATCCACCCATTTCCCCTTCACTTCCTATTGCCTTCACCCTCCCCCCCCCTCCCCACCGTGGTCCACTCTATACCTCCTCTTCTCCAGCCTATTCTCACCCTCCATTCACCCCCACCTCTTGCAAACAAATGAAATTACAGGTTCTATTATAGAAGCTGGATTGCTTCTAAGTACCGGCTTAGCTCCCGGGTAAACAGTATGGCTCTTCAGAGCAACCTGTGAGCATTGTCAAGAGTCAAATTGTTTATCTGAGGGATTTAAGTAATCCAGTTTTGTAATGTGTATCTAAAAATGTTTATACAGGTGCTCTGAAAAGTCAAGTGTTTATTTGGGAGATATACGGGCTTTTAGAAAGAGTTGGATTTGTTCTAAGTGCACAACAATGTTTATATTTTGCACCTATGTAATTTATAAGCATATTAAAAGAATGGATTGCGTCCAAGAGCCCATAAATGCCTCCCCACCGCAAAACAATTTGACCTCAGAATTGCAGTTTGAGCAGATGGCGAAACAAAAACTTCAATGGAATCAAAAGTGCATAACAATTGCTTGCCCTTTTAAACTCTTCCCCCCTCCATGCAGTTTCATTAAAAACCAACAGCTGAAGAAGCCCATTTGCCTTGCACAAAATTAAAAAACTTTGCAAAGACGGGCACAGCCATGATGTAAATTACCGCAGAAGCAGAACTGTTCAAGACTGATCCCTCTCCCATCCTTGGGAAAATAGTGGAGGGGGGAGAGGGGGGCAGGATTTCCAGTAACCTTGATCAGTGGTCATTTTATTTGCTAATTTCACCTCCATTCCCAATCAACTCAGGATGGTTCTAGTCTCAATACATAAATGAAAACCATCAATCCCGGCACCGTTCTGGCTAATCTCCTCTGGACAATTTCCAAGGAGGTGTCGACAATTTGAGACAATCTTTTAGCTGGGGCCTAACCACCTTAACACCCTTGCTTTGTCACTCTATGCCTCCATTTATACCACCTACAAGATGCACTTGCCTGGTGAGTGTAGCTCCAACAACATTCAAAAATCTTGCCACCGCCCAGGAGAAAGCAGCCGATGTGATTTGCACCCCTTCCACAAACATTCACTCCCTCCACTACCGACACACAGTGGCAGCCGTGTGTACCGTCTACAAGACGCACTGCTGTAACTCACCAAGGTTCCTCAGACACCACCTTCCAAACCTATGACCACTCTCATCTAGGACAAGAGATGCTTGGAGACACCACCACCTGGACGTTCCCCTCCAAGTCACTCACCATCCTGACTTGGAAATATATCGCTGTCTGTTCACCGTCACTGGGTTAAATCTCTGGAAGTCTCTCCCTAACAGCACAGTGTGTGTGCCTCCACCTTGGGCGGTATTCTCTGTCCCAGGATGCCCAGAATGTGTTACCCGATGGGACGGAGAATCGGTCGATCTGAATGCAATTTTCTGACCCTCTGCTGGTGGCGTGAATGAGGTCCACAATGCGCGTCGGCGGGGGTGGGGGAATATATAAATAAATGCAAATGGGTCTCAATGACTGTCCAGTCCCAGGCAGCCGGGAATCACGTTGGCGCAGGCCACTTGTGGTCTTTACCAGCGTGGCCCTGTTTTAGTAGGCCTCCCGGTGGGCCAAGGGGGCAACCACAACCCCCTTGGCCCAACGCAAGATCCACCATGCCAGGGCCACACTGGTAGAGATCATCTGAGCTCAACCAAGGACCGCACCCCCGTCACACCACCCTCACCCCCCACAGCAATGCACTGCCTGCCCACATCTCCTCTACCAGACCTCCCCCGCCCCACAACCCCCCTTGTCACACCCCCTCCCCCCCCACAGCAATGCACTGCCTGCCCACATCTCCTCTACCAGACCTCCCCCGCCCCACCCCCCCTGTCACCCCCCCCTCCCCCACCCCCCCACAGCAATGCACTGCCTGCCCACATCTCCTCTACCAGACCTCCCCCGCCCCACCCCCCCCTGTCACACCCCCCTCCCCCCCCATAGCAATGCACTGCCTGCCCACATCTCCTCTACCAGACCTCCCCCGCCCCAACCCCCCCCCCGTCACCTCCCTCTCACCCCCCCACAGCAATGCACTGCCTGCCCACATCTCCTCTACCAGACCTCCCCCGCCCCACCCCCCCTGTCACACCCCCCTCACCCGCCCCCACAGCAATGCACTGCCTGCCCACATCTCCTCTACCAGACCTCCCCCGCCCCACCCCCCCGTCACACCCCCCTCCCCCCCACAGCAATGCACTGCCTGCCCACATCTCCTCTACCAGACCTCCCCCGCCCCACCCCCCCGTCACACCCCCCTCCCCACGGGGGACGCCCCACAGGGACCCCTGTAATAGGGGGACGCTCCACAGTGACCCCTGTATTAGGGGGACGCCCTACAGGGACCCCTGTAATAGGGGGACACTCCACAGTGACCCCTGTATTAGGGGGACGCCCTACAGGGACCCCTGTAATAGGGGGACACTCCACAGGGACCCCTGTAATAGGGGGACGCTCCACAGGGACCCTGTAATAGGGGGCTGCTCCGCAGGGACCCCTGTAATAGGGGGACGCCCCACAGGGACCCCTGTAATAGGGGGACGCTCAACAGGGACCCCTGTAATAGGGGGATGCTCCACAGGGACCCCTGTAATAGGGGGACGCCCCACAGGGACCCCTGTAATAGGGGGATGCCCCACAGGGACCCCTGTAATAGGGGGACGCTCCACAGGGACCCCTGTAATAGGGGGACGCCCCACAGGGACCCTGTAATAGGGGGACGCTCCACAGGGACCCTGTAATAGGGGGCTGCTCCGCAGGGACCCCTGTAATAGGGGGACGCCCCACAGGGACACTGTAATAGGGGGACGCTCAACAGGGACCCCTGTAATAGGGGGATGCTCCACAGGGACCCCTGTAATAGGGGGACGCCCCACAGGGACCCCTGTAATAGGGGGATGCCCCACAGGGACCCCTGTAATAGGGGGACGCTCCACAGGGACCCCTGTAATAGGGGGACGCCCCACAGGGACCCTGTAATAGGGGGACGCTCCACAGGGACCCCTGTAATAGGGGGACGCTCAGCAGGGACCCCTGTAATAGGGGGATGCCCCACAGGGACCCCTGTAATAGGGGGGCGCCCCACAGGGACCCTGTAATAGGGGGACACTCCACAGGGACCCTGTAATAGGGGGACGCCCCACAGGGACCCCTGTAATAGGGGGACGCTCCACAGGGACCCCTGTAATAGGGGGACTCTCCACAGGGACCCCTGTAATAGGGGGACACTCCACAGGGACCCTGTAATAGGGGGACACTCCACCGGGACCCCTGTAATAGGGGGACGCCCCACAGGGACCCCTGTAATAAGGAGAACCCCCACAGGGACCCCTGTAATAGGGGGATGCCCCACAGGGACCCCTGTAATAAGGAGAACCTCCACAGGGACAGTGGTCTCGGTAGGTCTCCTCACGACTGACATTCTTATCTGATTGTTCTGTAATTCATCCACCTTTCCATTTTTAATGGGTTAAATCAAATACTGTGCGGAATACCTGTGATGAGCTTCAGGTGCCTTGCAGCCTTTTTTTAAATAGAAATAATAAGGATAAGAGAACGATAAGAGTGAAGATATCTTTAAGGATTCTTTATTGAGTCATATCCTTGAAACTGTGTATAAGTGAACCATCATGCAAATTAACATGAAATGTAAATATTGTGAAATTCATTTGCTTAGGAGATGAGCACAAAGTAAGAATGATGAACTCTCCTCATGGACTGGGGCTGTTGCATCTGTCTAATTGTTGAATTAAAATTCATTGTAAAATACATGTGCAGAACATGCATGAATTACTTTCAATTATATTGGCGGAGATTAATTGTCTCATTAGGTAAAACAAAGCTGGCCATCTGAGGAACCTTTAACAACATGTTGCTGATTCATCATAAATTATAAATAATCCAAACTGCGACACAGATATAGTTTGACAACAGTGATAGATAGAATGCGTAACATCAAATTTAAAGCTCATGTCCTTCATGGTTAAATGTGCTAAATTCAACAATATCAACTTCTCGCCCAACTCGTCCCATCTGAACTGGAATTGTAGAATTTTTAAAAAGCCATTTGGTCCATTGTACAACACACTGAGCTTTCCCATTAATCCCACTCTCCTGCCTTTTCCCATATCCCTTCAAACATATAAGTACATAATTAGAACATTGGCTGCCAATCATTTTGCCAATAATAAGTTTCAGTATTTCAAGAAAGAAGGACAGTTCCTTCATATCCTGGTGTCTTTGAGCAACGTGCACCAGGCCAGCTCGAAGTAATGTGGATCAGATCGCAGAGCGGCCTACCTCATATTTATGGCATCGCGAAGACCGATATTTATGGCATCGCGAAGAATATCGTCCAGCCTGGCCTCTGCTCAGCTTATCTGTTGCTGAAAAACTCATCCGTACCTTTGTAACAAGACTTGATTGTTCCAACGTACTCCTGGGTGGCCTCCCACGTTCTACCCTCCATAAACTCAAGGTCATGCAAATTTCTGTTGCCCGTACTTTAACTTGCAACAAGTCCCCATCACCCCTGTGCTCGCTGACCTACCCTGGCTCCCAGTAAAGCAACATCTTTGATTTTAAATTGTCACCCCTGTTTACGAATCCCTCTGTGGTCTCGCTCCTCAGTCTCTCGGTGATCTCCTCCAGCTCCACAACACTCCTATCTCCACTCCTCTAATTCTGATGTGGGGGTGCCAGCGTTGGACTGGTGAAGGAACCTGAGGAAGGAGCAGTGCTCCGAAAGCTAGTGATTCGAAAAAAAGCTGTTGGACTTTAATCTGGTGTTGTAAGACATCTTACTGTGCCCTCTAATTCTGGCCTCATGCACTGTGCCACACGTTGCTTCAGCCCCATATCTCCGGATTTCCCTCATTACACCTCTCCAAATCCACCCCCCCCCATCCCAAACCGATGTTCATTAAAACACTTTGAAACCTACCAAGCTTTTTGTCACCTGACTTCATGTGTAGTCCGGTGTCATATTTTTGTTTTATACCACTCCTTGTCAAGCTTCATTGTGTTAATGGCGCCACATAAGTTGTTGTTGCTGTTGCTGGGCACACTCAGCCAGAATTACCAGTGCTGATCCCTTACCAGGAACCCCCTCCCCACCTTACCTTCCCCTTTTAAGGACTGGTTTAGCTCAGTGGGCTAGACAGCTGGTTTGGGATGCAGAACAAGGCCAGCAGGGCGGGTTCAATTTCCGTACCAGCTTACCCGAACAGGCGCCGGAATGTGACTACTAGGGGCTTTTCACAGTAAATTTCATACTTGTGACACTAAAAGATTATTATTGTATTATTATTTAGCAGCATGGATAGACGTTGGGTGAGGACAAGATTGGGTTTGGCTCCGTGAAGGTTCATCCATGAGTAATCACAATGTGAGAAAGGTGTAGGAATGTAATATTTGTGGATCCAGACCTCAGCGAGGGGCATCATGTATCAGTCATGTTAAATCTCATGATACTTCCACTCACGATACTGTGTCTTTGCTCTAATGCTTAACCTGCATTTCCCTATTGGGTGGGCAAGTGCAATAATTGGCTGCAATATTACATTGGTTCCCATGTATCCCCGTGCAATGGGTTGGAATGGCCCGGCAATTGCTTCCACCAAAAGCTCATCCTCTCTGCTTTCCAACACATCTCACATATGTTCCTTCACCCAGAACGTGAGTTCTTTGTTGGCAACGTGTACTGAGAAAATTACAACCCTATGACTGACATCATGGACAGTAGATATAATGGCTGAGATAATATCCACTGACTCCAGTGAAATCATCAACATTTGCACAATAATAGGAGGCTTTAGACGAGTCCAACACTGAACCTCACCCATAGGCATGATGGGTAGGGTGCATCCAAGCTTGAAAAATTATTGGCTTTGCTGAAGTTTTTGGCCAACTCCCAGTGACGACTCTCAGGAAATGAGGTCTAGAATCTATCGGTTTGGTGTACGTTAGTAGCAGGATTAGGCCATTTAACCGTTTGAGTCTGTTCCACCATCCATTCAGGTCATTGGTGATTTTTAACCGATATTTTCAGATCTTCCCCATATTCCTTAATACTTTTCATTAAAAAAATTGATCAATCTCAGATTTAAACTGAACAGTTTTACCAGTTGAGGGGAGACAGTGGTGCAGTGATAGTATCACTGGATTAGTAACCCAGAGGCCCAGGATCTGCGAGGGCCCCTTTGCTTTTATACCATTCCCAAATTAGCAGCCCCGGTCGTTTTAGGGCAGCACGGTAGCATGGTGGTTAGCACAAATGCTTCACAGCTCCAGGGTCCCAGGTTCGTTTCCCAGCTTGGGTCACTGTCTGTGTGGAGTCTGCACGTTCTCCCCGTGTGTGCGTGGGTTTCCTCCGGGTGCTCCGGTTTCCTCCCACAGTCCAAAGATGTGCGGGTTAGGTGGATTGCCCTTAGTGTTAGGTGGGGTTACTGGGTTATGGGGATAGGGTGGAGGTAGGGTGCTCTTTCCAAGAGCCGGCGCAGACTCCTGACTTCCTGGCTCAGTGCTGAGAGTGCCGCCACTTGTAGCGTCGTTGACACTTGCTCAACCTGAGATCAGAGAACTCTGCACAGACCGGGGACCAAAAGTGGGCCTTTGTGGGTCTGCGTCGCCCAGCTAGTCATAAGTACTCGTGGCTGAGCTGCGCAAGTAGCTCCGCCTTTTGAAGCAACAAAACATTTTCTTAAAGGTGTTGCACAACTCGGGACTTCGGAATGCGTAAATAAGAGGGTCAATGATTGAGTGGCACATGATGAAGATTAGATCGATGTGAAAGAGAGATATAAAACAGGCACAGTATGGGTTGGCGGGGCAGAACAAGAAGAGGGCGAGGTGAAGGGAAAATGGGGCCCAGCAGGCAACAAAGATCCCCAGGAGGATAGTCAATGTGAGGGCTCCTTTAAAATTGGTCCGTCGATGAGGTACGTGACCCGGGAGGGTTCTAATCCGCCTTGCGTGCATTTGAGCCAAAAGAAACATGAATATGTAAAGGGACACAATGAGAACCAAGGTTATGAAAAACAGGATGAAGAAGAAGCTAACAATGGGGTTATGCTTGGCGAAAGAGATCATGATGATGCCGGTGAAAGTACAAAAGACCCATATCGCTGCAATGACACCTGCTACTCGCTTTCCTGTCATGATGTTGTGGTACCGCAGAGCGTGGAAGATAGTTATGTACCTGTCAGTCGTGATTGCTGCCAAATTGAAAATGGAGGCTGTGAAAGAAATGCACAATAACGAGTCATACACATCATCCAATCGATTTAACAAGGCTTCAGGGAACAGGTGTTGATTGGCAGATGTTATGGACATCGTAATTGTTTCCCAGGCCTTGGTCAAACTTAGTAGAGTGTCCGAAACGGCAAGGCTGCAGATGAAGAAGTACATGGGAGAATGGAGGTTCCTGTTTCTGATCACCGCGACGATCACCAGGAGGTTTTCCAGCAAGCTAACCCCTGCCAGGATGAGGTACACCTCGTTGGGAATTGGGATTTGGGTACACTCCTTCGCAGTACTCTCATTCACCTGACTGCTGCCATTCATTTCAAGCACTGTTCTGTCCGGCAGCCAAGGAGAGGCAGTGACATCTGTGTGTGGGGCGACAATGGCATCCGTGCCCAGTGAGATGTCAAGTGCTCCCATTTGTTGCACTCGGTGTTCCCAGCAAAGCTCAATTCACCTCCAGCAAGCAGAGTGAAATTGTTCTGTTCCTGTTATAGCCCTGCCTGGTGCCATCAATGTTCGCTGACCCAAGCTGCAGCTGAGAAAAGGACATTACAATAACATTAATTCAAATTAAACTTTGTCAAACATTAAAGTTAAAATGATTAAACAGGCCTTTGCTAAAAAAAACACAATTAGCTGACTGCAAACTATCTGGTTCCCATGTAACAAAATGGAGAAAGTGCAAAAAAAGATTTGCAAGGATGATAACAGAACTCTGTTCGGATGTTCATATGTTCTTCACCACTGCGCTAAGTTATCCATTGCAGCATTCAATTATTTCCTCAATTACTCCACGGTTTGTGTCTCTGCACAGTGTGTGAGCGTCCACTCCATGTGGTTGTCACTTTTGGACTTCTTGTAATTCCTTTTTGGGATGTGTATGTTGTTTGAAAGCCCAGAATTTACGATCAATCCCTGGGGTAATCTGTACCTTGAGCCGGCTGACATTGGTAGGGTCTTAAATGCGTATTTCACATCTGCCGTCACTTTGGAGAAGGATGTCATAGGTTGGACGGCCCGGTAGCACAATGGTTAGCCAGGGTCCCAGGTTCGATTCCTCGCTTGGGTCACTGTCTGTGCGGAGTCTGCACGTTCTCCCCGTGTCTCCGTGGGTTTCCTCCGGATGCTCCAGTTTCCTCCCACAAGACTGAAAGACGTGCTGTTAGGTGAATTGGACATTCTGAATTCTCCCTCTGTGTGCCCAAACAGGCACCGGAATGTGGCAACTAGGGGCTTTTCACAGTAACCTCACTGCAGTGTTAATGCAAGCTTATTTGTGACAATAAAGATTATTGAAAAAAAAGCATTAATTCCCTACAAAAATAGTGTTTAGGCATGGCACTTTTAGACTTGTGTTACACTAAACATCTTAAAATGTGTTATGTTATTAGCTGGAAGTTTGAATTTCCTTTTAAAAGTTATTGATCCACACTGAACAGTAAATAGGGGCTGGTTTAGCACAGGACTAAAGAACTGGCTTTTAAAGCAGACCAGCAGCACGGTTCAATTCCTGTACCGGTCTCCCCGAACAGGTGCCGGAATATGGCGACTAGGGTTTTTTCACAGTAACTTTATTTGAAACCTACTTGTGATAGTAAGCGATTTTCATTTCATTTCATTTATCGACCTCATTCATTGAGAGAAATCAAATAAGCAAACTTATTGCAAACCAATATAAGATCATAAGAATAGGAGCAGAGGGAGGCCAGGTGTGGCCCTTCGAGCCTGCTCCGGCAATTTAATGCGTTCATGATTGATCTTCTATCAACTTTACTTCTCTGCCTGGTTCCCATTGCCCTGGATTTTCTAAGTGTCCAAAACATGGTTGCTTTTACTCTTGAATATGATTAACAACTGAACATCCACAGCATTTCAGGCTAGAAATTTCCAAAGATTTGCAACCCTTTGAATACAGAATCTTCTCGTTGCCTCTGTCTTAAATGACCAACGCTTCACCCTGAGACTATGACCATGTTCCAGAACATTGAGATTGAGCAAAAGCCTTTCCGTATTTACCCTGTCAAGCTCTCATTAAATTTTATATGCTTTGTTCTTTAATTATAATCTTTATTGTCACAAGTAGGCTTACATTGCAATGAAGTTACTGTGAAAAGCCCCTGGATACAACATTCCGGCGCCTGTTCGGGTACACAGAGGGAGAATGCTGAATGTCCAAATGACCAAACAGCGCGTCTTTCGGGTCTTGTGGGTGGAAACCGGGGCACCCGGAGGAAACCCACGCAAAGAAGGGGAGAACGGGCAATTTAATGCGTTCGATAAAATATTAAAGCATGCCACTGTTCAGAGAGACTTGGGTGTGCTAGTGCATGAGTCACAGAATGTTGGTTTACAGGTGCAACAGGTGATTAAGAAGGCAAATGGAATTTTGTCCTTTATTGCTAGAGGGATGGAGTTTAAGACTAGGGAGGTTATGTTGCAATTGTATAAGGTGTTAGTGCGGCCACACCTGGAGTATTGTGTTCAGTTTTGGTCTCCTTACTTGAGAAAGGACGTACTGGCGCTGGAGGGTGTGCAGAGGAGATTCACTAGGTTAATCCCAGAGCTGAAGGGGTTGGATTATGAGGAGAGGTTGAGTAGACTGGGACTGTACTCGTTGGAATTTAGAAGGATGAGGGGGGATCTTATAGAAACATTTAAAATTATGAAGGGAATAGATAGGATAGATGCGGGCAGGTTGTTTCCACTGGCGGGTGACAGCAGAACTAGGGGGCATAGCCTCAAAATAAGGGGAAGTAGATTTAGGACTGAGTTTAGGAGGAACTTCTTCACCCAAAGGGTTGTGAATCTATGGAATTCCTTGCCCAGTGAAGCAGTTGAGGCTCCTTCATTACATGTTTTTAAGGTAAAGATAGATAGTTTTTTGAAGAATAAAGGGATTAAGGGTTATGGTGTTCGGGCCGGAAAGTGGAGCTGAGTCCACAAAAGATCAGCCATGATCTAATTGAATGGCGGAGCAGGCTCGAGGGGCCAGATGGCCTACTCCTGCTCCTAGTTCTTATGTTCTTATGTTCTTATGTTCTAACGTGCAGACTCCGCACAGACAGTGACCCAACCCGGGAATCGAACCTGGGACCCTGGCGCTGTGAAGCCACAGTACCAACCACTGTTCTACCGTGCTGCCCACCCCCGACGTCTAAACACCCAACAGTGTACACCCATTCTACTCAATCTCTCCTCATAGGTCCATGGTATAAAGAGCCGAATGGATCTGGGGAACATGATGATGTCGGTACTGGCATCAGGCAGTTATGTGCAAGCTAATGTAGGGGAGCACACTGGCTTCTCCGAGAGGAGATATGCCTTTTCTGTATCTCAATATGTACATCAGCGGTGGGCAACCTGTAGCCCCTGTGCCACATGCAGGGTCCTGAGTGCGGTCCATGAGGCATTTGTGTGACTGTTGCCCACGTGCACGGTCGCCACATTCCACTGAGTTCCGGCATGTAGTTTCTTTCCAACCGGAATGACTGAAGTGATACATCAAGTAAGGTTGAGTGAAGTGAGGTGCCTGCTGATTGCTCACAATATTGGCGGTGAGAGCCCTCTGCTTCTAACGTGTAAGTTTTTTTTGTTTTCACCATTTGAAGTTGACGATAGTTCTATCAATATTTAAATGATTAAGCGTTTTCTATAACTCATTGTGAAATATTTGGCGTGCATTAAATGTATTTAATTTTATTCATGGGGGTCACAGTTGGTGAACAAGCCCGATTTCAAACTTGCGGCCCACTGAGGTGAAGGGCCACTCATGCGGCCCACTCCCAGCCTAGGTTGCCCATCACTGATGTACAGACTGTAAAATGGTGTAAAAGAACAAGCATTTAAGTAGATACCCTGACGCGTCAATGCATCTTCCTTGCTGCAATGCTGGCCCAGCACATTCTATAGAAAGGGCAATCTGCTCATCTCAGGAATTAATCCAGCATTTTTATTTTCCAATTCTCCGACAAAGCACCTTGGAGCATTTTATTACGTTGAAGGCTCTTATAAACGAAAGTTGTTATAGCATTCATTGAACAAAATCACCACTGGCTGATATCTGCTCGACTGAGATAATCAACAGCGAAGACTCACCGATGCAGCGTTATTAAATAAATCACCAGCCGCTCCCGGCAGGCACAAATATACCTGGATAAACCTTCTGTGACGTTAGTAAAACATGTGTAACTGATTAAACAAAAGCTTCTGGCTGTAAATCACAACTGACCATTTAAATGAAGCGTTTGTAAACAGCAGGAGTGTGACAGGTATTTACAAATGGCAGTTCATTTCTTCTTTATTGGAATATGATGATGTTTGAACCTTTTTCTCTGTTCCCTTTGTGTTGCAACAAGCATCATTGCCCAATGAGGACGAAGGTTTGTTAGACATTACCTTATTAAGGCAGCTATATAACATCTGCGAAAGATTTGGTGTTGAGCCCAGCCCAGCTAATAGTTATTTTTAAATGGTGAGATGACTTTCACATCATAACAAGGCATGATTAATGGAAGAAATGGAGCGTAAGTGTGGAATAGCAGGTTTGCTAGCTCCACGTAGAGACAAGGGAGACTTGAAAATAAAGTATGGCCTTAACGATCACCCCATGATCTCCTCAATCGGCCCATGACCTTCACACTCTCCACAAGCTCCACAATGTTTTCAATGCTTCCACTTCCTCTCCCATCTCTCCCTCTCTGCCTCCTCCCCAGTGCCCTCCTAGTACAGCCCTTTTCGTTTCTGTTCAAGGCAAAGACACCATTCATTACCCATCCCTAATTGCCCTTGAGCAGGAGGTGGTCAGCCACATTCTTGAACCTCTGCAGTCTAGGTGGTGTAGGTACAACCACAGTGCTGTTAGGGAGGGAGTTTCAGGATCTTGATTGAGCAACAGTGACTGAATGGCGGTATTCTCCACAATTCCTATTCTTACTTCCCTCAGCAACTCGGATGCATCTTCTCTAGATTTTCAGCACTAACAACCTTTTTAGTATCTCTCTGTTAGGTTTTTCCTCTGGTTTATCACCTCTGGTGCCAGCAGATAATATCAGGCGTAACCTCACCATATTTTCCAAAGTGTCAGGCTCAGACTGAAAACCGACATGTAGCTCTCGTGTTGCACAAACCAGTTCTCACTCCAGATCTTCACCCTCTTTAATGAGTGGGCAAAGCCGGCTCCACAGAGATCGGGCCACCACCTTTAAAGCGTGCCCAATCAGCACCGAAGTTTAGCTTCTCCTCCCCACTCCCACCCACCACAGTGATATCGGGGACACTCACCGCCCCCCCACCCCCGCACGATCATCGGACCCTACCCCCCGACAATTATTGGACTCTCCCTCCCCCCCACCCCAGACAATTATTTGCGGCTCCCTAACCTGCGGACGTTTCACCGACATTCCCACCCCCTCACTTAGTGCCCAACATTCCCTCCCCACATGCCTAAGTTCCCTCCTCATTGCCTGCTCTCGCCCCCACCACACATAAGTGGACCCCCCTCCCACACCAGCACTGCTCCCTGGTGCTGCCCCCTGACACTGCCCCTTGGCACAGGTTGACACTGAGGTTGGTACTGAACCAACCTGTGTCAAGAGATATACTGGGGCAATGCCCGGGCATGCTATTCTCTCCTTCTACCCCCCCCCCCCCCCCCCCCCCCCCCCCCCCCCCCCCGACTATACTTACCTTTGAGTCCCTGAAGGGCTCCCCTTGACTGAATCTCGTGTTTCAAAACCCAATGTGACGTCGGCGAGGTTTCAGTGAGGGGGGATCATGTGGCGGAGAGGCCCATTATTAATATTAAAATTTACTGTAATCCATTTAAATGCGCCTCAGCAAAAAACCACAACGACCTCCTCAGAAGACAAATGGGGACACAACCGACAGAGTACCCTTCGACGTCCAGTACTTCCCCGGAGTGGAGAAACTACAACATCTTCTTCGCAGCCTTCAACACGCCATCGATGAAGATGAACATCTTGCCAAGGTCATCCCCACACCCCCACTACTTGCCTTCAAACAACCGCGCAACCTCAAACAAACCATTGTTTGCAGTGAAGTATCCAGCCTTCAGAACAGCGTCCACAACACCTCACAACCCTGCCATGGCAATCTCTGCAAGACGTGCCAGATCATCGATATGGGTACCACCATTACACATGAGAACCCCACCCACCAGGTACGCGGTACACACTCGTGCGACTTGGCCAATGTTATCTACCTCTTACGCTGCAGGAAAAGATGCCCCGAAGCGTGGTACATTGGCGAGACCATGCAGACGCTGCGACAACGAATGAATTAACATTGCGCGACAATCGTCAGGCAGGAATGTTCCCTTCCAGTCGGGGAACACTTCAGCAGTCAAGGGCATTCAGCCTCTGATCTTCGGGTAAGCATTCTCCAAGGCGGCCTTCAGGACGTGTGAAAATGCAGAATCGCTGAGCAGAAATTTATAGCCAAGTTCCGCACACGAGTGTGGCCTCAACCGGGACCTGGGATTCATGTCGCATTACATTCATCCCCCACCATCCGGCCTGGGTTTGCAAAATCCTACCAACTGTCCTAGCTTGAGACAATTCACACCTCTTTAACCTGGGGTTACCCCTATCTCTGGATCTGTAAAGATTCAATGACCTGCAAATGCTCGCATTCAAAGTATCATATTGTATCATTGACTTTGTCGATATATATGTTCCTGGAACCCACCTCTTCATTCACCTGAGGAAGGAGCAGTGCTCCGAAAGCTAGTGATTTGAAACAAACCTGTTGGACCTGGTGTTGTAAGACTTCTTACTGCATTGAAATGAGGTTCTGGCCCTTTGTGGGTGAAACTCGTGACGTCACTGGTGGGAGGTGGGGTAACAGGAAACCGCGATCTCTCCGGATTATCCGCCCGTGTCGCTGTTCTCTCTGACAGCGAACGCGGGCTGAAAATTGACCCCATTGTTGTTCCTATTGCGTTTCTGTGAAATCCTGAGAGGGGATAACTGAACTTGATTCCCGGACTTTGCAACCAAAGGCAGCTGGGTAGGTAGTGCGGCTTGCAGAAAGGCATGAACCTTCCTGGCCTTCAGTGCCTCGTCTAAATTCAACTTCTGACCGTTTACACAGGACACAACTTGATCATGATCATTCCAGATGACTGAACACTCCACTGCCAGGCAATAGCCCCCTACTCTACTTCCTGTACACACACGACTGCGTGGCAAAATTTGGTTCTATCTACAAGTTTGCTGACGATACGAACATAGTGGGCTGGATCTTAAATAATGATGAGTCAGAATACAGGAGGGAGATTGAGAACCTAGTGGAGTGGTGCAGCGACAACAATCTCTCCCTCAATGCCAGCAAAACTAAAGAGCTGGTCATTGACTTCAGGAAGCAAAGTACTGTACACACCCATGTCAGCATCAACGGAGCCGAGGTGGAGATGGTTAGTTCAAATTCCTAGGGGTACACATCACCAAAAATCTGTCCTGGTCCATCCACGTCGACGCTACCACCAAGAAAGCACAACAGCGCCTATACTTCCTCAAGAAACTAAGGAAATTTGGCATGTCCACATTAACTCTCACCAACATTTGCAGATGTACCATAGAACGCATCCTATCTGGCTGCATCACATCCTGGTATGGCAACTGCTCGGCCCAGGACCGCAAGAAACTTCAGAGAGTCGTGAACACAGCCCAGTCCATCACACAAACCTGCCTCCCATCCATTGACTCCATTTATACCTCCCGCTGCCTGGGGAAAGCGGGCAGCATAATCAAAGACTCCTCCCACCCGGCTTACTCACTCTTCCTACTTCTTCCATTGGGCAGGAGATTCAAAACTCTGAGAACACGCACGAACACACTCAAAAACAGCTTCTTCCCCGCTGTTACCAGACTCCTAAATGGCCCTCTTATGGACTGACCTGATTAATACCACACCCACTGTATGCTTCACCTGATGCTGGTGTCTATGTATTTACATTGTGTACCTTGTGTTGCCCTATTCTGTATTTTCTTTTCTTTTCATGTACTTAATGATCTGTTGAGCTGCTCACAGAAAAATAATTTTCACTGTACCTCGGTACACGTGACAATAAACAAGATGAAAGTACCTAACACTATAACCCAGAAATAGCCAATGTAACATAAATAAATATCTTCCTTCCTTCGACCCCCCCCCCTCGAAATACTATGGGGTTAAGTTGCAGCTGTGCTGTACATTTTACCGGTGTGGTCTATGTTGGTGAATCGTGCCGGGCCTGATAGTTCTATGTTCCGGTGTCGGGAAGGAGATACCCTGCTCTGTTGTCCCCTGTGGGAGGGAAGAGGGTGCGGAGAGAACTTGCCCTTCTTCTGGTGGGGGGGTGTATCTATGGCGCTGCCCGTGGGCTCCCGCACCCCACCTGTAGTGTGTATTATCTTTGTGTTTTAAGTGCTGCTTCCTCTCCAACCCCCCCTTCGCTCTTTCACTCCCCCCCCCCCACCCACCTTGACCCTCTACGCCCCTCTCCCTGCTCCCCCCCCCCCCCCCCCACCTCAGTTGCTGGTGACGAACAGGTTCCCGAAGAGGCTGTTGAATGGCTGCCATGTGCTGTGGGAGCCTTCTTCCGATCCCCTAATGGTGAATTTTATTTTTTCCAATTTAAGGAATTCTGCTAAGTTGGGCAGTCAGCCCATGGCCTTGGGTGGCCCTGCTGATCCCCGTCCAAGCAGGAGTCTCTGCCGGGAAACCAGGGAGGCAAATGTGGCAGGGGGATGGGAACCAATGCAGGAAGTCAGAAGGTAGTAAAACACGGACAGAAACAAAAGGCAGTAAGGGGGAAAGTGTAAGGCAGAGAAGCCATAGTCAAAAATCAAAAAAGGGCGACAGTACATGGTACAGTGACTGAGGGGAGCTCAGTGAATAGGCCCAGGAATACTAAAAGGAATAAAACGGCAAGTAAAAACATAAATGGTAAGCGACGCGGCAGGTTGTTACATGAAGACATGGGTTCAACGATAAGGAAAATTAGGAGAAAAGTTACGAGGAAATATAATGTAGGAGAGATTACTGATCGAGGTGCTAAGATTCAAAACAGAGGTATAAAAGCCAATATAAGTGTACTTTACCTGAATGCTCGTAGTATTCGAAATAAGGTAAATGAGTTGATGGTGCAAATCATCGTGAATGACGATGATTTAGTGGCCATCACTGAAACATGGTTAAAGGATGGTCACAACCTGGAGTTAAATATCCGAGGGTATCAAACTATTCGGAAGGACAGAGTGGATGGTAAGGGAGGTGGTGTAGCTCTGTTATTTAAGGATGACATCCGGGCAATAGTAAGGGATGACATCGGTGCTATGGGGGATAAGGTTGAATCCATTTGGGTGGAAATCAGGAATAGTAAGGCGAAAAAGTCACTGACAGGAGTAGTCTATCAGCTGCCAAATAGTAACATTATGGTGGGGCAGGCAATAAACAAAGAAATAACTGATGCATGTAGAAATGGTACAGCAGTTATCATGGAGGATTTTAATCTACATGTCGATTGGTTTAACCAGGTCGGTCAAGGCAACCTTGAGGAGGAGTTTATAGAATGTACCTGCGATAGGTTCCTAGAACAGTATGTAATGGAACCTACAAGGGAACAAGAGGTCCGAGGTCTGGTCCTGTGTAATGAGACAGGATTGATTAATAATCTCATAGTTAGGGATCCTCTCGGAAGGAGCGATCACAATATGGTGGAATTTAAAATACAGATGGAGGGTGAGAAGGTAAAATTAAACACTTGTGTTTTGTGCTTAAACAAAGGAGATTACAATGGGATGAGAGAAGAGCTAGCTAAGGTAGACTGGGAGCAAAGATTTTATGGTGAAACAGTTCAGGAACAGTGGAGAACCTTCCAAACGATTTTTCACAGTGCTCAGCAAAAGTTTATACCAACAAAAAGGAAGGATGGTAGAAAGAGGGAAAATCGGCCGTGGATATTTCAGGAAATAAAGGAGAGTATCAAATTGAAGGAAAAAGCATACAAAGTGGCAAAGATCAGTGGGAGACTAGAGGACTGGGAGATCTTTAGGGGGCAACAGAAAGCTACTAAAAAAGCTATAAAGAAGAGTAAGATAGATTATGAGAGTAAACTTGCTCAGAATATAAAGACAGATAGTAAAAGTTTCTACAAATATATAAAGCAAAAAAGAGTGGCTAAGGTAAATATTGGTCCTTTAAAGGATGAGCAGGGAGATTTAATAATGGGAGATGAGAAAATGGCTGAGGAACTGAACAGGTTTTTTGGGTCAGTGGAAGACACAAATAACATGCCAGTGACTGATAGAAATGAGGCTATGACAGGTGAGGACCTTGAGATGATTGTTATCACTAAAGAGGTAGTGATGGGCAAGCTAATGGGGCTAAAGGTAGACAAGTCTCCCGGCCCTGATGGAATGCATCTCAGAGTGCTAAAAGAGATGGCTAGGGAAATTGCAAATGCACTAGTGATAATTTACCAAAATTCACTAGACTCTGGGGTGGTCCCGGCAGATTGGAAATTAGCAAACGTGACACCACTGTTTAAAAAAGGAGGTAGGCAGAGAGCGGGTATTTATAGGCCAGTGAGCTTAACTTCAGTAGTAGGGAAGATGCTGGAATCTATCATCAAGGAAGAAATAGCGAGGCATCTGGATGGAAATTTTCCCATTGGGCAGACGCAGCATGGGTTCATAAAGGGCAGGTCGTACCTAACTAATTTAGTGGAATTATTTGAGGACATTACAAGAGCGGTAGATAACGGGGAGCCAATGGATGTGGTATATCTGGATTTCCAGAAAGCCTTTGACAAGGTGCCACACAAAAGGTTGCTGCATAAGATAAAGATGCATGGCATTAAGGGTAAAGTAGTAGCATGGATACAGGATTGGTTAATTAATAGAAAGCAAAGAGTGGGGATTAATGGGTGTTTCTATGGTTGGCAATCAGTAGCTAGTGGCGTCCCTCAGGGATCCGTGTTGGGCCCACAATTGTTCACAATTTACATAGATGATTTGGAGTTGGGGACCAAGGGCAGTGTGTCCAAGTTTGCAGATGACACTAAGATGAGTGGTAAAGCAAAAAGTGCAGAGGGTACCGGAAGTCTGCAGAGGGATTTGAATAGGTTAAGTGAATGGGCTCGGGTCTGGCAGATGGAATACAATGTTGACAAATGTGAGGTTATCCGTTTTGGTAGGAATAACAGCAAAAAGGATTATTATTTAAATGATAAAATATTAAAACACGCTGCTGTGCAGAGAGATCTGGGTGTGCTCGTGCATGAGTCGCAAAAAGATGGTTTACAGGTGCAACAGGTGATTAAGAAAGTGAATGGAATTTTGTCCTTCATTGCTAGAGGGATGGAGTTTAAGACTAGGGAGGTTATGCTGCAATTGTATAAGGTGTTAGTGAGGCCACACCTGGAGTATTGTGTTCAGTTTTGGTCTCCTTACCTGAGAAAGGACATACTAGCGCTGGAGGGTGTGCAGAGGAGATTCACTAGGTTAATCCCAGAGCTGAAGGGGTTGGATTATGAGGAGAGGTTGAGTAGACTGGGACTGTACTTGTTGGAATTTAGAAGGCTGAGGGGGGATCTTATAGAAACATATAAAATTATGAAGGGAATAGATAGGATAGATGCGGGCAGGTTGTTTCCACTGGCAGGTGAAAGCAGAACTAGGGGACATAGCCTCAAAATAGGGGGAAGTCGATTTAGGACTGAGTTTAGGAGGAACTTCTTCACCCAAAGGGTTGTGAATCTATGGAATTCCTTGCCCAGTGAAGCACTTGAGGCTCCTTCATTAAATGTTTTTAAGATAAAGATAGATAGTTTTTTGAAGAATAAAGGGATTACGGGTTATGGTGTCCTGGCCGGAAAGTGGAGCTGAGTCCACAAAAGATCAGCCATGATCTCATTGAATGGCGGAGCAGGCTCGAGGGGCCAGATGGCCGGCTCCTGCTCCTAGTTCTTATGTTCCCCTCCCCCCATAAAGAGTTCTGCCTATTTCAAAATCCTGAAGACTGCCACTAATGGCATGGTTCCACTCTCACCCCCATAACCCTGGAGATGGCCTTGAAAAAGGTGGTCCAGTCCCCGACAAACTAGGCCGGGCCACCCCGGCACCATTCATATTGTTCTCCACCTCCGGGAAGAACCCGCTTATGCGTGTCCTGGTTAGGGGCGCCCTGAGCACCACCTTTAGCTGCTTTGGGCTCAGACCTGATCGTGAGGAGGTGGGGTTCACCCTGGGCAGTGCCTTGGTCCAGAGTCCTCCCCTTATCTCCATCTTTAGCTCTTCCTCCAACTTTTCTTGTGTCTCGACTGGCGGGGCCCTTAACACTTCTAACATTCGTCTGTACATGTCGGCTCATTTACTGCCCCCTAATTCGCCCGCCGCCATCAGTCTGTCCAGTAGGGTGTGTCCGGGTAACTGGGGGAACATTGCGGTCTCCTTGCCGAGGAAGGTCAGCAGTTGTAGGTATTGGAGCTTGTTCCCTTTTGGGAGCTGGAGCTTCTCCGTTAGTTCCCCCAGAGTCGCCATCTATCATCTACGTACAAGTCCCTTACTGTCAGTACCCCTTCGTCCTGTCTCCACGTTTTGAAGATGGTGCCTATTTTTACCGGGATGAATTTATGGTTTTTGCAGATGGGGGCCGCAGCAGACATGTCACCAAGTTTGAAATGGCAGTTGAGCTGGTTCCAGGTGGCCACTAGCACTGGGCTCCTCGAGTATTTGGCTGGGAGGAATGGGGATGGTACCATGACCAATGCTCGGAGAGATGTCCCAATACAGGAGGTCTCATCCATCATACCCATTCCACCTCCGGTTCTCCCAGCCACCCCCACCCGCTTTCTCCATTCGCTGTCCAGTGGTAGAGTAGGATGTTCGACAGCACCAGTCATCCCATGTTCTGCATTCTTTAAAGATGCTTTTCTGGATCCGGGGTTTTTTTTCCAGCCCACACAAATGCCATGATTAACTTATTTACTTTTGTGAAGAAGGCTTTGGAGATGAAGATCTGGGGAGGGACCTGAATAGGAAGGGGAATCTTGGCAGCATGTTAATTTTTATTGTCTACACTCTTCCTGCCAGAATCCCATCTCCGTAGGTCTCTCCTTACCTGCTCCACTCAGCTCGATAGGTTCCACTTATGTATCTGTGTCCAGTTGTGGGCTATCTGGATACCCAGGTACAGGAATTTGGTTTGGGCCAGTTTGAACGGTAGCGTTCCTAGCTCGTGTTCTTCACCCTGGAGGTCCACAGGGAAGATTTTGCTCTTGTCAAGTTGAGTTTGTAACCCGAGAAGGCTCTGAGCTCCCTGAGTTCCATTATTCCTCCCATGCTGGCTCGGGGGGTTTAAGACGGAGAGGAGCAGGTCATCTGCATAGAGTGAGACTCTGAGCTCCCTGTCTCCCCTCTGGGTGCCTCTCCACCTCTTTGCTGATTTATGGGTGATAGCTTCATTGCCAGGGCAAATAGCAGCGGGGAGAATGGGCATCCCTGCCTCGTGTCTCTGTGCAGCTGGAAAAATTCAGAGCTGGTGGTGTCTGTAAGCTCGCCATGGGAGTGCTGGTATTGGAGATTCACCCACGAGGTGAACCCTGGCCCAAACCCAAACCGTTCCAGCACCTCCATGAGGTACCTCCATTCAAACTTGTCGAAGGCCTTCTCTGCGTCTCGGGAGATGATCACTTCTGGTGTCTCCTCCCCGGGTGGGGTCATGATCACATTCAACAGGCGTCTGATATTTGCTGTCTGCCCTTGACAAAACCCGTCTGATCCTCCACGATTACCTCTGGCAGGCAACTCTCCAGTCGCCTCGCCAGGGCCTTCGCCAGGAATTTGGCGTCAGTGTTCAGGAGTGAGATGGGTCTGCATGACCCACACTCCATTGGGTTTTGTTTCTTTCTTAGAGATCAGTGATATCGAGGTCTGTGCCAGCGTGGGCGACAGGACCCCCAGGACAGCGAGTCATTGAACATCTCCCGAAAGCGCAGGGCAGGTGCTGGTACAAATTCCTTATGGAAGTCTGTTGGGAACCTGACTGATCCCGGTGCCTTCGCCATCTTCATAGAGTTCATGATCTCCCCCTGTTCGAAGGGTGCTTCTAGTCCCTATTTATTTTCTTCCGCCGTGGCTGGTATGTCCAGCCCTTCGAGGAACTGTTTAATCTTCAAGACCCCTCCGGGGGCTTGGAGATGTACTGTCCCCGATAGAAAGTTGCGAAAGCCTCGTTGATCTTATTTGGCGCTGTGACTAGCCTGCCGTTCCCGTCCCGTACCTGTGCTTTCTCCCTCGTGGCAGCCGGCTTCCTCAGATGATGACCCTGTCCCAATGCCAAGATCGGGGTTTTCCCCAAGGCTGAATCATCTCCCCCATGACAAGGCATTCCCTAGTTCACAGAATTGAGTTTTTTTCAATCAGTTGGTCATGAGTTAGTTAATGCGCCAAATTTGCATGTGGAAGCCAACCATTGCAACAGTGACGGTATTATTTTATGGGCTCACTATTTCCCTGGCATCTCTGGCAGAATGTATGCCATTTGACCGTCACACTTTTCTTTGGCCCAAATGTTTTTCGAGAGCACTTACTGCCATATGGAATGCAGACATGTCTTCTGTGAGCATTCAAATACTCACTGGCCTTCCGCCCCAAGGTAATGGATGCGCCTTTTCCCAGTCACCGTGATTGGCAGATGGTCCGTACCCGTTAACGTTAGTTGTTTTTCATCTTTGTCACAATTACTTGGGCTGGATTCTCCCATTCTGAGACTAAGTACTGACGCCATTGTGGGAACGGTGGCGTTTTAAGACCACAAAAACGGTGCAAAATGGCCACCGATCCTCCGTCTGGTGGGGGCTAGCAGGCACGCGGCATAGAGCATCCAGCTCTTGCGGTGGATACGTGGCTGCGCATGTGCACGATGGCAGCCTGCAGTGGCCGTGCCACGCAACATGGCACCTCACAACATGGCGCCTCACAACATGGCGCCTCACAACATGGCGCCGGCCGCGTACGGATCCGGCCTACCAAATAATGCCCCCTTTGACCAGGCTCTCCACCCCCGGACCACCCCTTACCAGTGCTCCCATCTCCTGCCAAAGCCCCCGCCCCCCGCCCGCGGATCGTCCCCCCCCCCCACCTGACTGTGACGCCACTGGACTTAGTCCGCAGCTGCCACGCCGAGTTCCTGAAGATAAATGCCACACGTGGTCAACGCCGTCGGCAACTCGGGGGCTTGGGATGGAGCATTGGGGGGGGAGGGTCTCAGGTAACGTCCGGAGGCCGTCCCGAGGGTGTGTGGCGTACTCTAGTACGCCATTTTGGTGGGGGTGGAGCATCTCAAAAGCGGCACTGCCCCCAATTACGCCGCCAACGCGGATTCTCCGGCCGGTCGCCGAACGCGATTTCGGCGTCAGAGATCGGAGAATCCCGCCCCTTGTGTTTATGCCAATATGTGAATAGGACTCTGTTACAAATTCAATTCTAAAAAATGTCTGCGGCTAATTTTTCTTTTTCGGTAACCACGCCCATAGGCTTGATTAGTAGAATCATAGAATTTACCTTGCAGAAGGAGGCCATTCGGCCCATCGAGTCTGCACCGGCCCTTGGAGAGAGCACCCCATTTAAGCCCACACCTCCAACCTATCCCTGTAACCCAGTAACCCCACCTAACCTTTTTGGACACTAAGGGCAATTCAGCATGGCCAATCCACCTAACCTGCACATCTTTGGAATGGGAATGAATTACCAAAACAATTTTAAATTGAAAAGTTTGCATTGTCCAAAGCTTTTCATTTCATCGTGATGCCTGATGGACCCAAAGGTGTCATGACAGCATTAAAGGGTATGACACGAGCAGGCGGCTAGTATGTATACAGCCCATAGTGTCACCATAAGTCATAGGAGCAGAATTAGGCCACTCGGCCCATCGAGTCTGCTACACCATTCAATCATGCCTGATATTTTCTCATCCCCATTCTCCTGCCTTCTCCCCATAACCCCGGATCCCCTTATTAATCAAGAACCAATCTATCTCTGTCTTAAACATACACAGTGATTTAGCCACCACAGCCTTCTGTGCTGAAGAGTTCCACAGATTCACCACCCTCTGGCTGAAGAAATTCCTCCTCATCTCAGTTTTAAGGATCGTCCCTTTAGTCTGAGATGATGTCCTCTGGTTCTAGTTTTTCCTACAAGTGGAAACATCCTCTCCATGTCCACTCTGTCCATGCCACGCAGTATCCTGTAAGTTACAATAAGATCTCTCCATAACCTTCTAAACTCCGAGTCCTCAACCGTTCCTCTCACGTCAAGTTCTTCATTCCAGGGATCATTCTTCTGAACCTCCTCTGGACCCTTTCCAAGGCCAGCACATCCTTCCTTAGATATAGGGCCCAAAACTGCTCACAGCACTCCAAATGGGGTCTGACCAGAGTGCATCCCTGGTCTTGTATTCTAGCCCTCTTGACATGAATGCTAACATTGCATTTGCCTTCTTAACTGCTGACTGAACCTGCACATTAACATTAAGAGAATGGTGAGCATCGGGGGGAGGGTCTCAGGTAATGTCCTGAGGCCGTCCCAGAGGGTGTGTGGCGTATTCTTGTACGCCAACTTGGTGGGGGTGGAGCATCTCAAAAGCGGCACTGCCCCCAATTATGCCGTGCTTTGTGCTTCTGATTTCCTAAGCATTTCCCCATTCTGAAAATAGTCTATGCCTCCATTCCTCCTTCCTAAGTGCATAACCTCACACTTTTCCACATTGTATTTCATTTGCCACTCCATTGCCCACTCTCCTAGCCTGTCCAAGTCCTTCTGCAGCCCTCTTGCTTACTCAATACTACATGTCCCTCTACAGATCTTTGTATCATCTGCAAACTTAGCAACAGTGCCTTCAGTTCCTTCTTCTAGATCATTTATGTATATTGTGAAAAGTTGTGGTCCCATACCTCTGAGGCACACCACTAGTCACTTGCTGCCATCCTGAAAAAGACCCCTTTATCCCCACTCTCTGCCTTCTGCCAGTCAGCCAATCCTCTATCCATGCCAGGATCTTACCCTTAACAGCATGGGCTTTTAATTTATTTAACAGTCTCCTATGCGGCACCTTGTCAAAGGTCTTTTGGAAATCTAAATAAATCATGTCCACTGTTTCTCCTTTGTCTAACTTCCTTGTTACCTCCTCAAAGAACTCTAACAGATTTGTCAGACACGACATCCTTTTGACAAAGCCGTGCTGTCTCAGTCCTATTTTACCATGCACTTCCAAGTACTTTGTGATCTCATCTTTAATAACAGAGTCTAAAATCTTACCAATGGCGGAATTAAGGCTAACCGGCCTATAATTTTCCGTCTTCTGCCTCCCTCCCTTTTTAAACAGTGGTGTTATATTATCCACTTTCCAGTCCCCTGGGACCCTTCCTGCCTCCAGTGATTCCTGAAAGATCATCACCAATGTCTCCACAATTTCCTTAGCGATCTCTTTTAGGGCCCTGGGTTGTTGTCCATCCGGTCCAGGTGACCTATCCACCTTCAGACCTTTCAGTTTTCCCCTGAACCTCCTCCTTAGTAATGGTCAAATCTTTATCAGCAAGTACATGGAGTGATGCAGCACCACCCCCTTAAATATTTCACCATCAGGTTAAAAAAAAACAATGACACAGCATCAGATACAAGGACAAGAATACAAACCAGCCCCTCTCACCCCACCAACATAGCACATAGAAGATATGTAATCAAATACTGAACGATCGAACACGACAGCCAGGATTATGTGAAAAAATATATTTGATGTAAGAATGGTGAATATGGTAAGAAATAAACATGCAGCAAGAAAGAACTGAAGGTTACTTGAGTTTAATACCAACTTATTAACTAAATGGTTGCAAATCTGAAATCAAAGATTGATTAAATTTGATGAATGTAAGTTATAACAATTGAAAGGAAAGATCAGGCACTGTCCAAAGTACTCTGCCTGCCACCTTACCCACAATTTATATTCATTGCAAATCACTGTTAATAGCAGGTGAAGACATTTTAATGACATTGCTCAGTTCATTGTTTTATAAGCGGCAATAACACTTTAACACCTCTGCTAAAATATCAGCGAGGGAAATGCTAACAGGGTGTGTGAAGCGCTTGTTCATTGATATAATTAACTCTTGTTTTACCATCATGTTACTCTGGGTGGAACAGACTACACTGCATTATATATACGTCTAAAATCCTTTCAGCTTGGAAATGGCAAGGAGACACCTTCGAGCCTTTACAATTTATGGTTCAGAGTAAGTGCTTTGGGCCATTTGCAATGCTTGAGTTTCTTGTCCTTGAGATGACAAGCAAGCGTCAAAAGCACACATCTGAAATTATCTTCCATTATCTTCCCTCTTCTCACTTACTTTCTGGCCTAAGGTTGTTCAAAGATAACGAGAGATGCTAGAGACAGGAAGCTTTATTTTTTTTATCTCTTGAGATGAACAAAGGGAAACTTGTAAAACTAAGTTATAACTTTATTCTCTGGTTGCCCACTGCACACTTCATTTCCATTGTGATGCCCGCTGCACACTATAGTTCACTGGGCATTCCTTCTCCAGAGCCACCTGGGCAAGGGCAAGATGGCAGAAGGTAGGCAGGCAGCCAGAGCAATATATGGCTACCTTGGGCAGGCCGAGTAGATTCAGCCAGGAGTTCAGGAGCCGCACCATCATTGAGTCAATAAATTCACCAAAGGAGGCCATTCGGACCGTTGGGATCATGCTGGTTATCTGTTGAACAATGCAGTCATTGCCAAATCCATGTAATAATAATAATAATCGTTATTATTGTCACAAGTAGGCTTACATTAACACTGCAATGAAGTTACTGTGAAAAGCCCCTAGTGGCTACACTCCGGTGCCTGTTTGGGTACTAAGAGGGAGAATTCAGAATGTCTCATTCACCTAACAAGCACGTCTTTCGGGACTTGTGGGAGGAAACCGGAGCACCCGGAGGAAACCCATGCAGACACGGGGGAGAACGTGCAGACTCCGCACAGACAGTGACCCAAGCCGGAAATCGAGCACAGGTCCCTGGCGCTGTGAAGCAACAGTGCATATCACTGTGCTACTGTGCCGCCAATGTAGTAATGGCCTCAAAGTCGGCCTGGAGCATCGGCCCCCACCAAGAGGCCACTTCCAACCTGCTGGCCTAGTCCCCGACAGGTCAGGGGGCCCCAGGGTCTGACTGTAAAATCCCAATTGAAAGGACCTCTACATCCAATTGTCTCTATTGAGCCAACATTGCAGAATAATTGGAGAATCGGCTGACACCAGAGTAAATGGCGGATGTGATTTAATGGCCTTGTTATGCCTGATGAGAATCTGTGCGGGTCGGTCAGATCACAGGAGCAGCCTAAATCAGGAACCTTACCAGGTGCCAAGCGGTTTGTGATCTAACAGGCTCACTCCCGTTGGGGATTTCAGAACTCGCATAGGCTTGGCGAGAACCCACTAATCACCAATCAAGGCCTAATCAGCATAATTAAGGACCCCACGCACCCCAGACATACTCTCTTCCACCTCCTTCCGTCAGGAAAAAGATACCAACATTTGAGGTCACGTACCCAACCGACTCAAGAATAGCTTCTTCCCTGCTGCCATCAGACTTTTGAATGGACCTACCTCGTATTAAGCTGATCTTTTCTCTACACCTTGCTATAACTGTAACATTATATTCTGCAGTCTCTCCTTCCTTCCCTATGTACGGTATGCATTGTTTGTACAGCATGCAAGAAACAATACTTTTCACTGTATACTAATACATGTGACAATAATAAATCAAATCAAATCAAAAAAGGCCAATCTCCTTCTCATTACCGAGATGGTCACTCAATCGAACGGCCTCCTGGGATCTAACTGGCTCACCAGTAAGAGGTCCCACGAGTGACAATTAGTACTGGTCCACACAAACAAGGACCAGGTGGAAGCCCCGTTGGAGGCCCCAGGGTGGTCAGGGACCGGGCAGGGTGACACTCCAGATCTCCCTGGCACCTGGGCATCTTGGCATTGCCCGACAGGTACCTTGGCACCACGTGTTTGGCAAGGGGTGGGGGAGTAGCAGACTGGTTAAGGAGGACGCCTTGGAGGGCTCATTCCATGAGGCAATCTGGGTGGAGCTCAGGAACAGAAAGGAGGCAATCGCAATGTTGGGGGTTTATTACAGGCCCTCCAATGGCCAGCGAGAGATAGAGGAGCAGATAGGTAGAGAGATTTTGGAAAGGAGTAAAAGTAACAGGGCTGTTGTGGTAGGGGATTTACATTTTCCCTATATTGACTGGGACTCACTTAGTGCTAGGGGCTTGGCTGGGGCAGAGTTTGTAAGGTGTATCCAGGAAGGCTTCTTGATGCAATATGTAGATAGTCCAACTAGGGAAGGGGCAGTTTTGGACCTGGTACTGGGGAATGAGCCTGGACAGGTGGTTGAGGTATCAGTAGGGGAACATTTTAGGAGTGGTGACCACAATTCCGTAAGTGTTAGGGTAGCTTTGGATAGGGATGAGGGTAATCCTCGCTTTAAGGTGTTAAACTGGGGAAAGTCAAATTACGATAACATTAGACAGGAATTGAAGAATTTGGATTGGGGCTAGCTTTTGGATCGTAAATCAACATCGGACATGTGGGAGTCTTTCTTTTTTTATTTTTTAAAATTTAGAGTACTCAATTCATTTTTTCCAATTAAGGGCAATTTAGTGTGGCCAATCCACCTACCCTGCACATCTTTGGGTTGTGGGGATGAAACCCACGCAAACACGGGGAGAATGTGCAAACTCCATACAGACAGTGACCCGGGGCTGGGATCGAACTTGGGACCTCGGCGGCATGGAGCAGCAGTGCTAACCACTGCGCCACCGTGCTGCCCGTAGCAGTCTTTCAAGCGACATTTGATTAGGATTCAGGAAAGTCACGTTCCTGAGAGAACAAAGAATAAGCATAGGAAGTTTAGGGAGCCTTGCATAATGAGGAATGTAATAATAATCACTTATTGTCACAAGTAGGCTTCAAATTAAGTTACTATGAAAAGCTCCCTAGTCGCTACATTCCTGCGCCTGTTCGGGATGGCCGGTACGGGAATTGAACCCGCGCTGCTAGCCTTGTTCTGCGTTATAAGCCAGCTGTTTAGCCTGCTGTGCTAAACCAGCCCCTGCAAACCTCATCAAAAAGAAAAAGGAGACTTTTGTACATCTAGAAGGATGGGGACAGTTGAAACCCTTGAGGAATATAAAGTAGGAAGGTACTTAAGCGGGAAATTAGGAGGGCTAGGAGGGGTCATGAAAAGTCCTTGGCAAGTAGGATTAAGGTGAATCTCAAGACATTTTATTCATATGCAAAAAGCAAGATGGTCGCCAGGGAAAGGATTGGACCACTTGAGGACAGTGGGGAGAATCTATGTGTTGAGCCAGAAGAAATGGGTGAGGTACTAAATGAGTACTTTGTATCTGTCTTTATCAAAGAAAGGAAATTTGTAGAAGATGATTCTTGGGTAGGGTGTGTGGACAGTCTGGATCATGTTAATATCGAAAAGGAGGAGGTATTGGGTCTTTTAAAAGATATTAAGGTAGATAGGTCTCCTGGGCTGGATGGGATTTACTTCAGAATACTGAGAGAAGCAAGGGAGGAACACCCTTTCAAAATGGCGGCCCGATTACGGAGGAGTCGGTCTGACCAGAGGATTCAGCTCCCCAGTGATGAAAATAATTCTGAGTATGGGCTGGGCCAGAGAGGAACTCCCTAGGGCCCAAAAACATGACTAAGTGCTGTTAGTTAGCAGTCAGGACCCGCGGGAACTCTCGCTTGCTACAACACTAAGAATTTGTCCCATTATATTGTGCCCGGCCTCTCTAAATAAAACTTCTCCTTACCTCGGATACTGGTCAAAGCTGGGTGTGAGTAAATACTTTGTTCCATTATGCAAACTAAGGTGGTTTTGCCATTTGGAAAATTATGGGCGTACTTTCCTTTCTGTGCCGTCTTTTGTGAAAGTGGCCTGGAGGGGTCGGTGGTTCCGGGACTTGGGTGACTGGCGAAGATGATGCTTCTGGTCTTCTCAATGTTTAATTGGAGAAAATTGCAGTCTGACAGACACGACACAGAAAAGGAGCTGAGGGAGGGGCTGATGTTGAAGTGGGGCTGGGTGTCATCAAATAACAGGAGGTAAAGCATTAAAGAAAAATGCCTCAAAGACAATTTAACATCAGTGAGCCACAAAATAAAGCTATGCTTGCCAAATCGAGAGCGATGACACTGCCAGAGGTTGACGGAATCACCTGCTGTGGTGCAGAATGCACAAAGCTGATCACTGCTCCAGCGCACTTTGAACTTGCCTGCGTGAACTTTCCCTGGTGCTATGAAGAATTATAATTCACAGCGCACTCCTAGAATGCCAGAGATCTCAAAGCTCCCCTCATAGAACAACACGAGGCACTTCTCTCGCAGTGCACAGCCCATCAGCACACGTGTCAACTGTACACACGCCATTGGCTGGCTTGTCGACCTACAAGGTCCCTTTAAGAATGCCATGAATGCGACTTAATTAGATGTTTTTTATTGATGGCCCGTTTGTTCCCTGCACATTCCTGGCCACTCGCGTGTACCCTAGAGCAGTGATTGTCAAACTCAGGGGCGTGATCCGCGGGTGGGTCGCAGGCGGGTGCCGGGAGGGTCGCGGAGCCGTCCTTTGCGGTGGTCCCGATCGCGCAAATCCGCCGCAGCAGCCGGCTTTTAATAATGCCGGCAGGGCAGCACGGTGGCCTAGTGGTTAGCACATCAGCCTCACGGCGCTGAGGTCCCAGGTTCGATCCCGGCTCTGGGTCACTGTCCGTGTGGAGTTTGCACATTCTCCCCGTGTCTGCGTGGGTTTCGCCCCCACAACCCAAAATGTGCACATTAGGTGGATTGGCCACGCTAAATTGCCCCTTAATTGGAAAAAATAATTGGGTAATCTAAATTTATAAAAAAAAAAAAAAATAATAATGCCGGCTGCAAGCGACCTTCAAAATGGCTGCGAACATGTAAAAAAAATGCGGCCGCATTGCGCATGCGCGCACGATCATCGGTGCGCATGCGCATAACCGGTGATCAGGCACGCATGCGGTTTTTTTTTACAAGTTTGGGGCGATAAAATTTTACAGGATAAATGCAGAACTTTGGACAGATGGAGACTCCATACTTTCTGACACCGGAAGGCTTCACCTTCATCCAACAGGTTCCATTGGAGGAGCGTGTACGAGGGCCAAAGGGACCTAAAACCATTTCCTTCATTTCTGTCAGCAGCAAACAAGGTAAGAGAACATGGTGGGTCGCTCAGATTGGCCGGTGTGGGTCGCGAAGGTCGGCCGGGTTGGGTCCTGAAGGTTGGCCGGTTGGTAAAAATGGGTCCCCAGAAAAAAAGTTTGAAGAACACTGCCCGAGAGGAAACAGCCTTCACACTGTCCCTTCAAAACCTCTGCCACTTGCACATAGGAACATAGGGAATAGGAGCAGGAATAGGCCATTTGGCCCATTGATCCTGCTCCATCATTCAAACAGATCATGGCTGATTGTCTACCTTCATGCCATTTCCCCAATTCCCATGCTCTATTGATTTCTATCTTGCTCAATAATTAAGCATCAACAGCCCTTTGGCGTAGGTATTTCCAAAGATTCACTACCCTCTGAGAGAAGAAATTCCTCTTCAACTCAGTCTGAAATGGCCTACCCCTGATCCATGGTTCTACACTCACCAGCCAGGGGAAACATCCCATCCACATCTATGCTGTATCATTGTTTCAGAATTCTATAAGTTTCAATGAGATGACCTCCCTTGCTTTGAAACTCTAGAGGACTCAGGCCTAGTTTTCTCAATCTCTCCTCATAAGACAACCCTGCCACCCCAGCGTTTAGCCTGATGAACCTCCATTGTACCCCCTCTGTGGCAAGTGTGGGGAAACCAAAGGCAGTTTTAAGGGATTTATATGGGTATGGGTAAGCATTAGAAATAAGGTAGATGGGCTTACATTATTGCTTCTGTGCCTGGAAGGGACCTGTAGTTAGATTCATGCTGGACAAAGGTGTTTGTATGTGTGGGGGTTGGTTTCAATTTGAACTGGGATTCTATTGTGATAGAGAAAGCTACAGCATGAAAAATCAATATGTGAGCAGAGGTATGCCGGAATTGTTTAGCAATTAGAGGCTCTTATAAGGTAATTTCCCCCCCCCCCCCCTTTGTTCTTAGTTTTTTTTAACTGAAAGCCAGGGCAGTTGCAGATAGACAGCCAGAGAGGAAATATCTCTCATCTCTGCTCAAGGCAAGAGAAGCTGTACAATGGAGTAATGTGCAGGAGAGCAAGCTCCAGAGAATCTAAAGGACGGTTGGTTCTAGAAACCTGGAAATAGAACAAGGTATTGTTCATGATCACCCCAGACAAAGCTGAGAAGGAATAAGCTAGTGTGAAGGCAGGCTCCTAAGGGTTTCTAATGTAATCCTAAAGTTTGGAATGTCTTACTGCAGTCTGTGAAACAAATTTTAAAGTAATTGCAAAGACAGTATTGACTGGATCTCAGAATTTATGTGGGAGCCTTTAAGATCAAGAAATCCTGCAAGGGTCTTGTGAAATTCCTGGACTGGATTTGCTGCTAAAAGTGGAGCAAGTGCCTTTTGGAAAATATGGACTGGGTTTCAGAATGCAAACCGCCCATGGAAATAATGATTATGAGAGAAGATCTTAAGGCATGTTTTTGGGATGAGAATTTGGAAACTCTTACATGACAATCGTCTGGGGGAATTCTGAGGAGGTACCACAGATCTTCACTTTGGGTTTCAGAGTGGAGTGGATTTAATGGGAAAACCCATTGGCAGTGGGGGGACCAGAAGATCCTGCCACCAGCCAATGGCGGGTTTCCTCCCAATGCTGAGAAACGTGCCGCTGGAAGGCCAGAGTATCTCACTTATAATATTTTATCTCTATCTCCCTCATGTGCTTATGTGGCTTCTTCTTCAATAATTCTACCTTGGTAGACACCTGCAGAACAATGAACACAGAAGGTTGATACAAATAATCGTTTGGTGGTACAGAACTTGAGCTTCACTGGAGAAAAACATTTGGTCTCAGCTTTTTGTCTTGCATCAAGACAATCACAAGAACATCAATGTCAGGGGAATCAACAACTTTGTACTTTAGGAGAAACAATGATTGGCAGTTAACTGTCAGTCGCCATGCACTGCTGCATTCTCCATGGCATCGCCTCTACTAATCACTGGCCAACCAAATAAGTGATTTGGGCAGCATGGTAGCACAAGTGGTTAGCACTGTGGCTTCACAGCGCCAGGGTCCCAGGTTTGATTCCTTGCTGGGTCACTGTCTGTGCGGAGTCTGCACTTTCTCCCCATGTCTGCGTAGGTTTCTTCCGGATGCTCCGGTTTCTTCCCACAGTCCAAAGACATGCAGGTTAGGTGGATTGGCCATGATAAATTGCCCTCAGTGACTAAAAAGTTTAGGAGGGGTTATTGGGTTATGGGGATAGGGTGGAAGTGAGGGCTTAAGTGAGTTGGTGCAGACTCGATGGGTTGAATGGCCTCCTTCTGCACTCGATATTCTATGTTCAATCAGCACCTTCTTCTCAGACAGTATAAAGTTGTAAACGAGGAAATTCACTGCCGTAATATAGGAAATACAGCTGCTAATTCACACACAGCAAGCTCCACAAACAGATGCCTATTTCAGTGCTGCTGGTTGAGGGATAAGCATTAGCTGGGGCACTGGGGAGTACTCTCTTGTTTGTCTTTGAGCAGGGGATTGGGATCTTTTATGTCCACTTGAGATGGCAGACGGGACCTCGGTTTAATGTCTCAACTTTGGGCTGTGCAGCGCTCCCTCAGTATTGGATTAGATTCCGGGCTCAGTCTCTGGAGTGGGGCTTTGACCCATGGCCCTCTGACTTTGCGTTACCCACGCAACCACAGCTGACTGCCTTCATTCCCTCAGCACTTTGAAACACTTTTCCTGTGCAGTCACTGTCTTATAAGGGTCAGGCACATATAGGGTTAACATGGGGCAGAGTTCAGTAACCTCAACCACACAGTTATGTAAGAGAATACATGACCCACACCTAGGGGTCTGGCTAGTGTTTGGACAGAGACGTGTGCACAAGCAAGCATGGAGACAGCTCTAAGCTTGAACCCTTCACTGGGTATGTGTGCATAGTACATAGTCAATAAATACAAACATTTAACCTACTTAAGACCACAAAGCCTTCATTAAGATCTATTAAATGGTCTCCAACACCCTACAACATTCCTGTCTGCCTGTCCAAGAAGAAGGGGAAAATATGATGGTTCCAGGTAGAATTACATCAAGGGTGGACTATTCTGTGCGGCAGCAGGCGGGAAAATCAACGGTGAAGGTGGCACCGATGGCATCTATCTCTGACTGAGCCCACCCCGCCAATAAGTTAGTTTTTTTTAAAGATGAGCCGCTGTTTTTAAAGGCCAGTATATAATGGTTCATATGGGACCCTTCCCACCCTCCCGACACTGCTCTCTGGAATTGCACCATGGCACTGGCCCCTGGCTTGGGCATGATCCTCTCTCCCCCGAGCGGTGTATTTGCCTGAGCTCCTCTGGGAGCCCTGCCAGCCAGGTGCATGTCATGGGGGACAAGTTATAATTCACGCTAACGTGAATACATTTTCGTGGTGGGGTTGGGAGGGGGGCGGAGGCGGTGTTGATTCAAGTGTCGAGGACTGATAATGAGATTCAAATGTACTGTAATGATGATGGGGAGGGTTTAAACTAATGTGGCAGGGGGATGGGAACCAATGCTGGAAGTTGGAAGGTAGTAAAACAGGGACAGAAACAAAAGGAAGTAAGGGGAAAAGTGCAAGGCAGAGAAGACATAGTCAGAAATCCATAAGGGCGACAGTACAAGGTACAGTGACTGAGGGGAGCACAGTGAATAGGCCCAGTAATAACAAAAGGAATAAAACTGGAGATGTTAAGATTCAAAACAGAGGTAAAAAAACCAACATAAGTGTACTTTACCTGAATGCTCGTAGTATTCGGAATAAAGTAAATGAGTTGGTGGCACAAATCATCGTAAATGACTATGATTTAGTGGCCATTACTGAAACATGGTTAAAGGATGGTCACGACTGGGAGTTAAATATCCGAGGGTATCAAACTATTCGGAAGGACAGAGTGGATGGTAAGGGAGGTGGTGTTGCTCTGTTATTTAAGGATGACATCCGGGCAATAGTAAGGGATGACATCGGTGCTATGGAGGATAAGGTTGAATCCATTTGGGTGGAAATCAGGAATAGTAAGGCGAAAAAGTCACTGATAGGAGTAGTCTATCGGCCACCAAATAGTAACGAGATGGTGGGGCAGGCAATAAACAAAGAACTAACTGATGCATGTAGAAATGGTACAGCAGTTATCATGGGGGATTTTAATCTACATGTCGATTGGTTTAACCAGGTCGGTCAAGGCAACCGTGAGGAGGAGTTTATAGAATGTATCCGCGATAGTTTCCTAGAACAGTATGTAATGGAACCTACGAGGGAACAAGCGGTCCTAGATCTTGTCCTGTGTAATGAGACAGGATTGATTCATGATCTCATAGTTAGGGATCCTCTCGGAAGGAGCGATCACAATATGGTGGAATTTAAAAAACAGATGGAGGGTGAGAAAGTAAAATCAAATACTAGTGTTTTGTGTTTAAACAAAGGAGATTACAATGGGATGAGAGAAGAACTAGCTAAGGTAGACTGGGAGCTAAGACTTTATGGTGGAACAGTTGAGGAACAGTGGAGAACCTTCCAAACGATTTTTCACAGTGCTCAGCAAAGGTTTATACCAACAAAAAGGAAGGACGGAAGAAAGAGGGAAAATCGACCGTGGATATCTAAGGAAATAAGGGAGAGTATCAAATTGAAGGAAAAAGCATTTAAAGTGGCAAAGATTGCTGGGAGATTAGAGGACTGGGAAATCTTTAGGGGGCAACAGAAAGCTACTAAAAAAGCTATAAAGAAGAGTAGGATAGAGTATGAGAGTAAACTTGCTCAGAATATAAAAACAGACAGTAAAAGTTTTTACAAATATATAAGACAAAAAAGAGTGGCTAAGGTAAATATTGGTCCTTTAGAGGATGAGAAGGGAGTTTTAATAATGGGAAATGAGGAAATGGCTGAGGAACTGAACAGGTTTTTTGGGTCGGTCTTCACAGTGGAAGACACAAATAACATGCCAGGGACTGATAGAAATGAGGCTATGACAGGTGAGGACCTTGAGAGGATTGTTATCACTAAGGAGGGAGTGATGGGCAAGCTAATGGGGCTAAAGGTAGACAAGTCTCCTGGCCCTGATGGAATGCATCCCAGAGTGCTAAAAGAGATGGCTAGGGAAATTGCAGATGCACTAGTGATAATTTACCAAAATTCACTAGACTCTGGGGTGGTCCCGGTGGATTGGAAATTAGCAAATGTGACGCCACTGTTTAAAAAAGGAGGTAGGCAGAAAGCAGGAAATTATAGGCCAGTGAGTTTAACTTCGGTAATAGGGAAGATGCTGGAATCTATCATCAAGGAAGAAATTGCGAGGCATCTGGATAGAAATTGTCCCATTGGGCAGACGAGCATGGGTTCGTAAAAGGCAGGTCATGCCTAACTAATTTAGTGGAATTTTTTGAGGACATTACCAGTGCAGTAGATAACGGGGAGCCGATGGATGTGGTATATCTGGATTTCCAGAAAGCCTTTGACAAGGTGCCACACAAAAAGTTGCTGCATAAGATAAAGATGCATGGCATTAAGGGTAAAGTAGTAGCATGGATAGAGGATTGGTTAATTAATAGAAAGCAAAGAGTTGGGATAAATGGGTGTTTCTCTGGTTGGCAATCAGTAGCTAGTGGTGTCCCTCAGGGATCCGTGTTGGGCCCACAATTGTTCACAATTTACATTGATGATTTGGAGTTGGGGACCAAGGGCAATGTGTCCAAGTTTGCAGATGACACTAAGATGAGTGGTAAAGCGAAAAGTGCAGAGGATACTGGAAGTCTGCAGAGGGATTTGGATAGGTTAAGTGAATGGGCTCGGGTCTGGCAGATGGAATACAATGTTGACAAATGTGAGGTTATCCATTTTGGTAGGAATAACAGCAAACGGGATTATTATTTAAACGATAAAATATTGAAGCATGCCGCTGTTCAGAGAGACTTGGGTGTGTTAGTGCATGAGTCACAGAAGGTTGGTTTACAAGTGCAACAGGTGATTAAGAAAGCAAATGGAATTTTGTCCTTCATTGCTAGAGGGATGGAGTTTAAGACTAGGGAGGTTATGTTGCAATTGTATAAGGTGTTAGTGCGGCCACACCTGGAGTATTGTGTTCAGTTTTGGTCACCTTACCTGAGAAAGGACGTACTGGCGCTGGAGGGTGTGCAGAGGAGATTCACTAGGTTAATCCCAGAGCTGAAGGGGTTGGATTATGAGGAGAGGTTGAGTAGACTGGGACTGTACTCGTTGGAATTTAGAAGGATGAGGGGGTATCTTATAGAAACATTTAAAATTATGAAGGGAATAGATAGGATAGATGCGGGCAGGTTGTTTCCACTGGCGGGTGACAGCAGAACTAGGGGGCATAGCCTCAAAATAAGGGGAAGTAGATTTAGGACTGAGTTTAGGAGGAACTTCTTCACCCAAAGGGTTGTGAATCTATGGAATTCCTTGCCCAGTGAAGCAGTTGAGGCTCCTTCATTACATGTTTTTAAGGTAAAGATAGATAGTTTTTTGAAGAATAAAGGGATTAAGGGTTATGGTGTTCGGGCCGGAAAGTGGAGCTGAGTCCACAAAAGATCAGCCATGATCTAATTGAATGGCGGAGCAGGCTCGAGGGGCCAGATGGCCTACTCCTGCTCCTAGTTCTTATGTTCTTATGCCAATGCTGAACGGCAGAATTCCCCTTAACATCATTGGAAAGGTAGCGGAGACAATGGCAGTGAGACTTCCCGCCAACGTAAAGCACAATTTGAGCCTCTTTGCGGGATTTTCCAGTCCCGTCACAAAAGCCCGTCCAAAAATACCAGGAGCGGGAAATCCCGGCCCCAGCGTACAGCACTGAAACAGATCATTCAGCCCATGTATGTTGGTGTTACAGCTCCACCCAAACCTCGTTCCAACCCTCATTTCTCCTGATCAGGGCCTGATAAAAGAGGGAAATCAGGGAGCATACACTATTTACATTCACACTGAAAATTGCTGAGAAAGTCAAGGGTTCAAAGACTGGAAATCGGTGCAATGAAATGGAGTTTCGCCGAGAATAACTGCCCTGAATAATTGGCCGATTTCCCTCTTTATTGAGGCCTCTTTCCTGCCCCATGGGAACAGGTGTAATTGACCCTTGAGGTCTAAATATTAAAGACATGTGAAAAAGCAGGTGAAGGGAAATAGGGAAGAAAATTCCGAGTGACAGAAAATGCAGAGAAATGAAACAAGAAACCACTTGGAGTGTGAAAAGACATGACAAAAATAGATAAAGAACTTTTCATACAGCCAGGAAGACCCCCTTGACGAGGTTAGCAGTGAGTGAAATAATCTTGCATTTCAAAGTGACGACATTTTTCAACAATTTCATGGGTTGTGGGTGTCGCTAGCAAGACCAGCACTTATCGCCCATCCCGAATTGTCCTCGGCAACCACACTCCTGTGGGTCTGGAGTCACATGTAGGCCAGACCAGGTAAGGAGAGCAGATTTCCTTCCCTAAAGGATATTAGCGAACCAGATTGGTTTCTATGACAATCGAGTCATGGTCACCATTGGACTTTTAAATTCCAGATTTTTAAATTAAATTCTAATTTCACTATCTGCCATGGTGTAAGGTGGTCACTGGAACATCTGGAGGGAGAGTTCTTGGAATGCATTAGACATTGTTTCTTGGCACAATATGTTGTTGGACCAACCAGGAAGCAGGCTATTGTGTAATGAGATGGGTTTAATTAATGATGTTGTTGGAAAGGATCCTCTAGGGAGGAGTGATTATTGCTTGCTTGAATTTCAAATTTAGTTTGAGGACAATAAACTTGAGCCCAGTGTTCTGGTGTTATAACAAGATATTTACATGGGTATGAGGTCAGATTTGGTCCTCGTGGATGAGGCAGAAGGATTGAAAGGTAGGACAGTTCATAGAATTTACAGTGCAGAAGGAGGCCATTCAGCCCATCGAGTCTGCACCGGCTCCTGGAAAGAGCACCCTACCCAAGGTTAACACCTCCACCCTATCCCCATAACCCAGTAACCCCACCCAACACTAAGGGCAATTTTGGACACTAAGGGCAATTTATCATGGCCAATCCACCTAACCTGCACATCTTTGGACTGTGGGAGGAAACCGGAGCACCCGGAGGAAACCCGCGCACACACGGGTAGGATGTGCAGACTCCACACAGTGACCCAAGCCGGAATCGAACCTGGGACCCTGGAGCTGTGAAGCGATTGTGCTATCCACAATGCTACCGTGCTGCCCACTGTTCAGTTGATGAACAATTGCAGAGATTTAACAAGATATCAAATTCTTCACAGCTAAAATATACTTTATGCATCGGCAAATAAAGGCAAGTATCCCATATGACGTGTTAACCATCTTATCTACCTGCCCTGCTGCCTTCAGGGGTCTTTGGACATGCAGCCTAAGGGATAAGCCTTTGAAACAGAGATGAGGAGGAATTTCTTCAGCCAGACGGTGGTGAATCTATGGAACTCTTTGTCGCAGAAGGCTGTGAAAGCCAATTCACTGAGTGTCTTTAAGACAGAGATAGACAGGTTCTGGATTGTTATAACCTGCCTGCTTACCACTGGCTGGGGACTAACGGCAATCCCACAATCCTTTGGGAGTATGAGCTTCCCCAATGAGGGGGCGGAGAAATCATTCGCAGACTCCCTGCATAAGGCTGGCCAGTTTGGAACCAGAGAGAGGAGTGAGCAGCAAGGAGTTGCTGCTGCTGTTGTGTATATATATGTTATTGTAAATAAATGTTATTTCTTTCTATCCTTCAACTTGTGCTGGATTCTTCATGGCCCTCACAAAACTGATTAATAAGGGGATCAGGGGTTTTGCGGAGAAGGTAGGAGAATGGGGATGAGAAACATATCAGTGGAACAGACTTGATGGGTCGAGTGGCCTAATTCTGTGCCTATGTCTTATGATCTATGGTCTTGAAGTCCCTCTGGTCTTCTGTACTGCCTAGCATCTTACCATTCATTGTGTATCCCTTGCCTTGTTAGTCCTCTCAAAATGCATCACCTCACACTTTTCAGGATTACATTTCATTTGCCACTGCACTGACCATCTGACCAGCCCGTTTATGTCATCCTGTAATCTAAGGCTTTCCTCTTCACCATTTACCACAACACCAGTTTCTGTGTCGTCTGAGAACTTACTGATCACTCCCATCTAGATTATTAATGTGTTCTACAAACAGCAAGGTACCCAGCCCGATCCCTGCGGTATGCCTCTGGGCCAGTTTCATTCAGTTGGCTGGACAGCTGGTGCATGTTGCAGAGTCAAGACCAGCAGCATGGGTTCAATTCTTGGAGGGGCCTTCCGGTTAAATCCGGTTAAATCATCACCAGTCAGTTCTCCCCCTCAGAGGGGAAAGCAGCCTATGGTCATCTGGAGCTGTGACCCATGGAGGCTCTGCTCCCTCACAGCTCCCGAGTGTCTCGAGGCTCCGCCCCCCCTCCCTCACAGCTCCCGAGTGTCTCGAGGCTCCGCCCCCCTGCTCCCTCACAGCTCCCGAGTGTCTCGAGGCTCCGCCCCCCCTCCCTCACAGCTCCCGAGTGTCTCGAGGCTCCGCCCCCCTGCTCCCTCACAGCTCCCGAGAGTCTCGAGGCTCCGTCCCCCCGCTCCCGAGTGTCTCGAGGCTCCGTCCCCCCGCTCCCGAGTGTCTCGAGGCTCCGTCCCCCCGCTCCCGAGTGTCTCGAGGCTCCGCCCCCCCCGCTCCCTCCGCCGCCCCCCCGCCCCCCGCCCCCCGCCCCAAGTAAATCCCTAATGTTGCGGGATAAAGAATTTTGCTGTTCAGAAGGGATAGTGAAGGAAGACTTTCTGGTCAGCAGTATCCTCTGGGCCAGGATTCACGTAGGCAAGAATTGGTGCAGGTATTTCCCGGCAGAGCCCTGGCATGGTGGACCATGCAGTGGGCTAAGGGGATAATTATTTTTGGGATGTGGCCCAAAGTCCATCAGAGGGCCTCCTACCCCCCCCCCGCCCACAATGCAAATTCTGCCCACCCTACCCCCACCAGATCTCCCCATCACCGCCCCCACCTAAGACCCCCATAAGAGATCACTCCACCAGAGACATCCCATGAGAGAGACCCCACAAAGAACCCCTCCATAAGAGAGCCCACCCCCCCACCAGAACCCTCCCCAATTACAGAGATTTCCCACCTGGATGCCCTCCATTACAGAGACCTCTGCCTGGAATCCCCCTATCACAGAAACCTCTTCCTGGAACCCCCCCCCCCCCCCCCCTCCAATTGGCCTTGATAAATTGCCCTAAGTAACCAAAAAGGTAAGGAGGGGTTATTGGGTTAAGGGGAAATGAAATGAAATGAAATAGGGGGGAAGTGAGGGCTTAAGTGGGTCGGTGCAGACTCGATCGGCCAAATGGCCTCCTTCTGCACTATGTTCTATGTTCTATTACATGACAGCTCCTGCACTACGTTAAAGACAGTTAAGAGCTTTCTGCAGAGAAAAAGAGGAAGTGAGAGTACTTAAATGCCTTTGATGTAGTTCAAGAGCAGCCAATCTTAGATAGATGTTGATAAACTTTGTGGTTAATTCCACAGCAGGCTTCTTGAGATCCACTCAAATATGAAGGGAAATGAAGTTGATTGATAAAGGTAGGGCAGTGGATTTAGTCTACATGGACTTCAGTAAGGCCTTTGAGAAGGTCCCTCATGGAAGACTGGTACAGAAGGTGAAGTCACATGGGATCAGAGGTGAGCTGCCAAGATGGATACAGAACTGGCTAGGTCATAGAAGGCAGAGAGTAGCAATGGAAGGATGCTTTTCTAATTGGAGGGCTGTGACTAGAGGTGTTCCGCAGGGATCAGTGCTGGGACCTTTGTTGTTTGTAGTATATATAATTGATTTGGAGGAAGATGTAACTGGTCTGATTAGTAAGTTTGTGGATGACACAAAGGTTGGTGGAAACGATGAGGACTATTAGAGGATACAACGGGATATAGGTCGGTTAGAGACTTAGATGGAGAGATGGCAGATGGAGTTTAATCTGGACAAGTGTGAGGTTATGCATTTTGGAAGGTCTAATACAGTGGGAAACATACAGTAAATGGCAGAATCCTTAAGAGTATTGATAGGCAGAGGGATCCGAGTGTACAGGTCCACAAGTCACTCGAAGTACAAAGCAGGTGGGTAAGACAGTCAAGAAGGCATATGACATGCTTGCCTTCATCAGCCAGTGCATTGAGTATAAAAATTGGCAAGTCATGCTGCAGCTGTACAGAACTTAGTTAGGCCACACTTGGAGTATAGTGTTCAATTCTGGGGTTGCCACACTACCAGAAGGATGTGGAGGCTTTAGAGAGCATACTAGAAGGTTGCTTGGTGTGGAGGGCATTAGCTATGAGGAACGGTTGGATAAACTCGGTTTGTTCTCACTGGAACGATGAAGGTTGAGGGGCGACCTGATAAAAGTCTACAAAATTATGAGGGACACGGACAGAGTGGATGGTCAGAAGCTTTTTCCCTGGGTTGAAGAGTCAATTACTAGGGGGCATAGGTTTAAGGTGCGAGGGGCAAAGTTTAGAGGAGATGTGGGAAGAATTTTTTACAGAGGGTAGTGGGTGACTGGAACTCGCTGCCAGAGGAGGTGGTGGAAGCAGGTACGATAGTGATGTTTAAGGAGGGTCTTGACAAATACATGAATAGGATGGGAATAGAGGGATACGGACCCTGGAAGTGGAGTAGGTTTTAGGTTAGACAGGCAGTCTTGGAGGGCCGACAGGTCTGTTCCTGTGCTTCACTGTTCTTTGTTACTTTTTCTTGAAATTAAACAATCCAGGCAGCTGATTGTGTGCACGCTGTCAATCACTGCCCAGTAAAATCAATTTCCCATTGATGTGTATGAAAGGCTTTCTGAGGAGGTTAAACCGAACTGATGTGGTTTTCCCTTCCTAGGAAAATAGGTGCTGTTTCCTCTGCCTGAGGCAGCAGGTGTAGGGCACAGGTGAGTTTTAAGGCATTGCTGTCTTTTCACTGTCTCTGTCTAGATTGATCTCTAGGTTCCAGGCAAGGGTTTCTGTAACAGAGGAGGGGCTTCCAGGCAAGAGTTTCTGTAATGGGGAGGGGCTTCCAGGCAAGGGTTTCTGTAACGGAGGGGGCTTCCAGGCAGGGGTTTCTGTAACGGAGGGGGCTTCCAGGCAGGGGTTTCTGTAATGGGGAAGGGGCTTCCAGGCAGGAGTTTCTGTAACGGAGGGGCTTCCAGGCAGGGGTTTCTGTAATGGAGGGGCTTCCAGGCAAGGGTTTCTATAACGGAGGGGGCTTCCAGGCAAGGGTTTCTGTAATGGAGGGGGCCTCCAGGCAGGGGTTTCTGTAATGGGGGAGGGGCTTCCAGCCAAGGGTTTCTGTAACGGAGGGGGCTTCCAGGCAGGGGTTTCTGTAATGGGGGAGGGGCTTCCAGGCAGGGGTTTCTGTAACGGAGGGGCTTCCAGGCAAGGGTTTCTGTAATGGAGGGGGCTTCCAGGCAGGGGTTTCTGTAATGGAGGAGGGGCTTCCAGGCAGGGGTTTCTGTAACGGAGGGGGCTTCTAAGCAGGGTTTCTGTAATAGGGGAGGGGCTTCCAGGCAGGGGTTTCTGTAATGGGGGAGGGGCTTCCAGGCAGGGGTTTCTGTAATGGGGAGGGGCTTCCAGGCAGGGGTTTCTGTAATGGGGAGGGGCTTCCAGGCAGGAGTTTCTGTAACAGAGGGGCTTCCAGGCAGGGGTTTCTGTAATGGGGAGGGGCTTCCAGGCAGGGGTTTCTGTAACGGAGGGGCTTCCAGGCAAGGGTTTCTGTAACGGAGGGGCTTCCAGGCAGGGGTTTCTGTAATGGGGGAGGGGCTTCCAGGCAAGGGTTTCTGTAATAGGGGAGGGGTTTCCAGGCAAGGGTTTCTGTAACGGAGGGGCTTCCAGGCAAGGGTTTCTGTAATAGGGGAGGGGTTTCCAGGCAAGGGTTTCTGTAACGGAGGGGCTTCCAGGCAGGGGTTTCTGTAATGGGGGAGGGGCTTCCAGGCAAGGGTTTCTGTAATGGGGAAGGGGCTTCCTGGCAAGGGTTTCTGTAATGGGGGAGGGGCTTCCAGGCAAGGATTTCTGTAATGGGGAGGGGCTTCCAGGCAAGGATTTCTGTAATGGGGGGGGGGGCTCTAGGCACGGGTTTCTGTAACAGAGGGGGCTTCCAGGCAGCGGTCTCTGTGATGGGGGAGGGGCTTCCAGGCAGCGGTCTCTGTGATGGGGGGGGGGCTTCCAGGCAAGGATCACTTTTATTGGGGGTTGGTCTCTTGTGTCTCTTATGGGGGGTCTCTGGTGGGGATCTCTCTCATAGGGGGGTCTCTGTAATGAGGCACTCTGGTGGGGGCTTAATGCGGATCGGATCACTATATTACTGTGGGGGTGGGTGAGCCAGAAAGCTCAGTGGTAGGGGTGCAGAATTGTGTTGCAGGGGAGAGGGTGACCAGCCGCAGGAGCTTATTATCGGACCACCCGCTCGAAATAGTGGCCCGATAGTGGTATTCATGAGAGAACCCATTGCAATCCCTGCCATGCATGAATTTGTATGGAAATGGATAGTGATGCAGATGACACGAAGGTCGGTGGAGTTGTGGATAGTGCTGAAGGATGTTATAGGATACAGAGGGACATAGATAAGCTGCAGAGCTGGGCTGAGAGGTGGCAGATGGAGTTTAATGCGGAAAAGTGTGAGGTGGTTCACTTTGGAAGGAGTAACAGGAATGCAGAGTACTGGGCTAATGGCAAGATTCTTGGTAGTGTAGATGAACAGAGAGATCTCGGCATCCAGGTACATAAATCCTTGAAAGTTGCCACCCAGGTTAATAGGGCTGTTAAGAAGGCATATGGTGTGCTAGCCTTTATAAGCAGGGGGATTGAGTTTCGGAACCACAGGGTCATGCTGCAGCTGTACATAACTCTGGTGCGGCCACACCTGGAGTACTGCGTGCAGTTCTGGTCACCACATTATAGGAAGGATGTGGAAGCTTTGGAAAGGGTTCAGAGGAGATTTACTAGGATGTTGCCTGGTATGGAGGGAAGGTCTTACGAGGAAAGGCTCAGGGAATTGAGGTTGTTTTCGTTAGAGAGGAGAAGGCTGAGAGGTGACTTAATAGAGACATATAAGATAGTCAGAGGGTTAGATAGGGTGGACAGTGAGAGTCTTTTTCCTCGGATGGTGATGACCAACACGAGGGGACATAGCTTTAAATTGAGGGGTGAGAGATATAGGACAGATGTCAGAGGCAGTTTCTTTACTCAGAGAGTAGTAGGGGTGTGGAACGCCCTGCCTGCAACAGTAGTAGACTCGCCAACTTTAAGGGCATTTAAGTGGTCACTGGATAGACATATGGATGAAAATGGAATAGTGTAGGTCAGGTAGGCTTCAGATGGTTTCACAGGTCGGCGCAACATCGAGGGCCGAAGGGCCCGTACTGCGCTGTAGTGTTCTATGTTCTATGTTCACCTCTGGATTCTGCTCCCAGGGTGAGTGCAAAGCAGAGGCAATTCATCTCTGGCAGGAGAACATAGGGCTGGATTCTCCGATTTTGAGGCTATATCCGGAGATCGTGTATAGTTCGACAATTTAAAAATTGGCGAGGCCCCAGCACTGACGCTCCGACTGGCGAGGAACTAGCAGCCACGTGATGTAAAACACACGGCCTTTATGAAATAAGTGGCTGGACAATTGCCAAGTCTGTGGCCGCGCATGCGCACGCCGACGACCTGCAGCGGTCGCGCCGTACAACATGGCACCGGCCGCTCGCGGACCCGACCTGCCAGATAGTGTCCCCCTGGATACCCTCTTGCCAGCCCCTTGCAACCCCCCACCAGTCCCCTTGGCCAGCGGCACGGCTATCCCCCCCCCATCGACTGTGACGGCGCTCGACACAGTCCGTAGCCGCCACACCAGATTCACGAAAACTGCAAGCACAAGTGAACCGCACCATCGTTAACTCAGCCCATCAGGGCGGAGAATCGGGGGGGGGGGCCTTCAGGTAACATCCTGAGGTTGTCCCAACAGCGTGGGCATGATGATACCAATTTGGAGGGGGCGGAGCGTCCGAAAACAGGTGCCGCTCCTGATTCGATTGTAAAAAGGGATTCTCCTCCCGGTCGCTGATTATAAAAATTCAGCCCAAGGTTGTCTGATACTGGGCTGGATTCTCCGGTCTCTCAGCTGCGTGTTTCTGTGCAGCGTGCCATTCACTGGCGATGGGAGTCTATCCTTCCACCGCCTATCAATAGGATTTCCCATTGTCGCCACCCAGGCCGCTGGAAAACCCATGGCTGGGGGTGCACTGCCGGCGGGAAAAGTGAATCACAACGACCGTAGAATTGTCTTTAGCAAACTGGCTGAAGAGGTAAGGTACGAAGGAAAAGAATCAGGAATGTTTAGTTCAAAGGGATTGATAGAATTAAAGCAGGGCGATTCCAGATTGAAACAGATTTATCAAACGGCATACTCGGAATTGGAGACTCAGTGTATTTCTGAATGTTATTATGTGAAGGACTGTATACTAATGAGAAAATTCCATCGCATGCATATTAGTGCAGTTGTAGAATGGGAAGAAATAGATCAAATTGTATTGCCTCCGGAGTATAGTAAAGAAATTCTAAAGGTTTTGGGATATCCTCACATTTAATATCGGCGAGGTTCTTAACACTTTGTCTCACTCAGGATGTGCTCTCTCCCACCTGCTCATGCATCTCTTACTCTGCTCATCCCCTTAAAACAGTCCGTTTTTTATCGAGAGCTGAGATCATTCACTCCATCGTTCAGCTTCTACAGCATTTAACACCTATTGAGGCCCGATTCAGGCTTTGGCAGATTGACAGTTAACTGTCACTAAATCAGCTGAGTCAGCGACCTGTTTAACTTTTTCACTGGACTACGTAGGCTACTTAACTTTATAATTATTTTGAAAGATTCACCAGTTCAATTCCCACGTTGCTCCAAATTCCCAACTGTATTCACTTGGGCTATGTCTCACTCAGGAGTGTTCTCTCCAAACTGCCCATGTATCTCTTACTCTTGCATGACTGCTCTTTGAAGGAATGAACCAACTCTGTGTTGTAAGCTTAGTTGATGTTCAGCAATTAATTTACTTCAATGTTTACAAAGTAAGGTAAATTTGAGATTGTACCACCATCTCCGGAGTATATGGTAGACACCCTTCTGGGGAATAACGCCCCAATATTCCAATAGACCCATAGGCAGGCAGAGGTCGCACACTCAATGGGCATCCCATGACTCTCAAGGCACTGCAGCAGTGCCTGGAGAATTGAAATGGCCCAATCCTGCTCCAACATGGCACAGGGACCGAGAAACAACCCCACAGAAAAATAGATTCCGTTCCTAGAGGCAGCAGGAATTCTTTTTAAAGCTTTGGGGCCTTATCTGGTGCTTCAGTGGGAGTCATGCAAGTTCTCAGCTGAAAAGCGGCAAGGATACTGCGTGGGGTTCCTCCGGGTGCTCCGGTTTCCTCCCACAGTCCAAAGGTGTGCAGGTTAGGTGGAGTGGCCATGATAAATTGCCTCTTCGTGTCCAGGGATGCGCAGGCTAGGTGGGGTTATGATGTTACGGGGATAGGGCAGGGGAGTGGTGTAGGTTGCTCTTTCAGAGAGTTAGTGCGGACGTGATGGACCGAACGGCCACCTTCTGCACTATAGGGGTTCTACCTTCGTCAGAGACGAGAGTTGGTAATGGAAATGAAAAATGTCACAGTGAAATGGGCACCGGAGGGGAGGGGAGGGGAAGCCTCTGATGTTAGGATTGATGCGCATTCAAGACTTTCACCCATTATCTGCTTTGCTTTGTTTCTCGCTTCCAGCTTACCTGTGGCTGCTTCTGCATCAACGTGCTGACATCTCTGGTCTTCTTTCTCCACCCCCACAGAATGCTATCACACAGGTACAGCAAGAAATTAGAGCGGGGCAGTGGAGAGGTCTTTAAACTAATTAGTGGGGGCGAGGGATCAGGGGTGCGATTCTCCCAAAACGGGAGAAATCGTAAGGCTGGCGTCAAACCCGGGCGGGTTTGACGCCAGCGCGCCCCTTCCCGACCGGGAACCGATTCTGGTCCCCGGTCGGGGCTAGCAGCCCGACGCCGTAAGCTCCGGCATCACGGGCTTAACGAATTTTGTTAAGCCCGCTTGCCGGAGTTAGCGCCGGCTGACGCGTCATATGACGTCAGCCGCGCATGCGCGGATTGGAAGACTCCAACCTCTGTCCGTTCTGTACAGAGAATTCCAGAAGGCATTTGACAATGTGAAACATCAGACTTCACTACACAAAATAAGAGCTTATGGTGCATGAAGTAACAAATTAGCATGGATAACAGCTTGGTTAGCTAACAGGAAACAGAGAGTATGCACAAATGGGCCATTTTTATATTGGCAAGCTTTAACTAGTGCAGGGATTAGTGCTGTAGCCTCAATGTTTTACCATTTATAGAAATGACTTTGATGAAGTGACTGAATATATGATTCCTAACTTTGCTGATGACACGAAGATAGGTAGGAAAGTAATTTGTGAAGAGGACATGGGAATTTGCAACGGAATACAGATAGGTTAAGTGAATGGGTAATACATTTGGCAGAGGGAGGATAATGTGGGGAAATGTGAACTTGTCCACTTTGGCAGGAGGAAAGGCAGAATACTATTTAAATGGAGAGAGATTGCAGAACTGTTTCAGGTACAGAGGGATCGGGGTGTCCGAGCACATGAATCACAAAATGTAAGCGTGAAAGTACAGCAGTGATTACTGAGGCAAATGGAATGTTGTTATCTATTGCAAGAGGAGTGGAATCTAAATGCAGGGATGTTTTGTTACAGTAGCACGGGATATTGATGAGACCACGAGCGGGATGTTTTGGCCGTTCATGCTGAGGCAATGTTACAATTCCGTCGATGGTGCACCCCGCTGCAGGTTTCGCGCTGGTGCACCCCGTTGACAATGGCAGGACCAGAATATCTCGCCACTGGCAAGCCGCCCTCTGCCATTCCAAAACACACCGCAGTGGGGGAGGAAAACCCCACCCCACATCTGAACAACCGAAGAATCCTATTGCGCTCAAAACATGATTCTCCGATTTTGAGGCTGTGACCCCATGTCGGCTTGAGAACAGTGGCGTTTGATGACAGAAAAAATGGCATTAAACGGCCACCGATCCTCCATTTGGCTGGGGGCTAGGATGCCAGCAGCGTGGGGTATCCGGCTCTAGCTGCTGATACAGCTGGGAGAATTGCCAGCTCCGTGGCTGCGCAGACTCATGGTGGCGGCCTGCAGAGGCTGTGCCGTGCTACATGGCGGCAGCCTGCAGAGGCTGTGCCGTGCTACATGGCGGCAGCTGCTCACGGTCCCGGCCCGCGAATTAGTGCTCCCTATTCAGCCGGCTCGCCAGCCCCGGACCACCCTTCCACAGTGCCCCCACCCCCTGATAATGCCCCCCCTGCTCACCTGATCGGCCCTCCCGCGACTGTGGCAGCTCTGGACTGAGTCCGCAGACATCACGCCGTGTTCCCGATGGATGAGACCAGAAGTGACCGCCGGCGAAGGGAACCCGTCCGGTCGGGGGCGGAGCATCGGGGGCGGGTCTCAGGCAATGTCCCGAGGCTATCGATGTGTAGCGCGCGAGTACACCGCTTTGGAGGAAGCGGAGCATTGTGAAAACGGCGCCGTTCCCAATTTGGTCGGGAACTGTGATTCTTCGGTCAATCGCCGAATGCGATTTTGGTGTCGCCGACCGGAGAATCCAGCCCCAAAACTCGGCTTCTCTCTCCACACATGCTGCCACATATGCAGAGTTTTTACAGAACTTTCAATTCTCCAGTACTCTATACAGCTTTGGTCTCCTTATTTATAAAAGGACATCATAACATTAGGAGCAGTTCAGAGCTGGTTCACTAGCTTCATTCCTAGAATGGGGAAAGGTTGGACAGGTTATCCACTGGAGTCTGGAAGAATGAGAGACAATCTTATTGAAGGCAGAGATTAGGTTTTCATTCAGATTTTCATGAGTCTGTGGTCCTCGCTTCCTCAGAGAGCAGTGGAGGCAAGGTCATTGAATATTTTTAAGACTGAGTCAGATTCTTGACTAACAAGGGCGTCAAAAGGTATTGAGGGTAAGAAGGAAGGTGGAGCCAAGGCCAACATCAGATCAGCCATGATGTTATTGAACGATGGAATAGGTTTGAGGGGCTGAATGGCCTACTCTGTAGTTAGGAAGGTACATGGAATGTTTATTGCAAGGGGATGGAGTATAAATGTAGGGATATCTTGTTCTGGCTGCACAGGGTATTCTTTGGCTCCAGCGTCACTGCGCATGCGCGGATCCCGCGGCGCACAGTTCGCGCCGGGATCGGCAGCCGGTGCGGCGCGAACTGCTCCAGCACCATGCTGGCCCCCTGCAGGGTCCTGGCAGCGGCCCGTTCATGCCGTCGTAAAACGCGATGCCGTTTACGACGGCGTGGACACTCTGCCACGGGATTAGAGAACCCGCCCGCCATCTCCTCAAAGAATTCCATGCAGATGCAGCAGACAGTAAAGAATGCAAATGGTATATTTACCCTCATAGCGAGAGGATTTGAATACAGGAGCAGGGATATCTTGCTGCAATTATACAGGGCCTTGGTGAGGCCACACCTGGAATATTTTGTGCAGTTTTGGTTTCCTTGGGCGGGATTCTCCCCTACCCGGCGTGACGGGGGGTCCCGGCGTAGGGGAGTGGTGCCAACCACTCCGGGGTCGGGCCTCCCCAAAGGTGGGGAATTCTCCCCACCTTTGGGGGCTAGCCCCGCGCTGGAGCGGTTGGCACCAGAAGACTGGCGCAAACATCCGGCGCCCCCGGCAGCGGGGCTGGCCGAAAGGCTTTCGCTGCTGACGTCACCACCGGCGCATGCGCGATGTGGGTTTCTCTTCCGCGTCCGCCATGGCGGAGGCCGTGGCGGCCGCGGAGGAGAAAGAGTGCACCCAGGACACTGGCCCGGAGTCTGAGCGGGGGGCCCCGATCACGGGCCTGGCCACCGTGGGGGCACCCCCCAGGGTCCGATCGCCCCCCGCCCTCCCCAGGACCCCAGAGGCCCGCTCGCGCCGCCGCTCCCGCCGCCACCAGAGGTGGTTCAAACCTCGGCAGCGGGAGAGGCCACCCAGCAGTGGGACTTCGGCCCATCCGGGCCGGAGAATCACCGCAGGGGCCTCGCCGATCGGAGTGGCGTGATTCCCGCCGCCGCCACTTCCTGGGTGGCGGAGAATCTCTGCCACGGCGGGGGTGGGATTTTAGGCGGCCCCAGGCGATTCTCCGACCCTGCTGGGGGTCGGAGAATTTCGCCCCTTATCTGGGGAAGGATACTCTTGCTCTATCCGGGCCGGAGAATCACCGCAGGGGCCTCGCCGATCGGAGTGGCGTGATTCCCGCCGCCGCCACTTCCCGGGTGGCGGAGAATCTCTGCCACGGCGGGGGTGGGATTTTAGGCGGCCCTAGGCGATTCTCCGACCCTGCTGGGGGTCGGAGAATTTCGCACCTTATCTGGGGAAGGATACTCTTGCTCTAGAGGGAGTGCTGAGACTATGTACCAGACTGATTTCTGGGATGGCAGGACGGACGTACCTGGAAAGATGGGGTCGGCTCAGGATTGTATTCGCTGGAGTTCAGAAGACGGAGGGGGGGGGTCTCATAGAAACCTATAATATTCTAACAGGATTAGACAGGGTAGATGCAATAAGGATTATTCTGATAGTGTTCAGAACCAGGGGTCACAGTCTGAGGATACGGGCTGGACTATTTAGGACTGAGATGAGGAGAAATTTCTTCACCCAGAAAGTGGTGAGCCTGTGGAATTTGCTACCACAGAAAGCAGTTAAGGCCAAAACGCTAAGTTTTCAAAAAATATAGTTCTTGGGGCGAAGGTGATCAAAGAATATGGGGGGGAAGCTAGATCAGCCATGATCATAATGAATGGCTGAGCAGGCTCGAAGGGCCGAATGGCCTCCTCCATATGTTTCTATAAATTGGTTAAACAAGATTTCTGCCTCACAAAACCATGTTGACTCTAATTACCCTGATTGATTCTAAGTGCCCTGCTGTGCTTTCTTTAATAGCTTCTCACATTTTTCCTATGATAAGCTAACTGGCCTGTAACATCCTGCTTTCTGTCTCCCTCCCTTTTTGGATTGGATTGGATTTGTTTATTGTCGCGTGTACCGAGGTACAGTGAAAAGTATTTTTCTGCAAGCAGCTCAACAGATCATTCAGTACATGGAAGAAAAGGGAATTAAACAATTCAAGAAAATACATGAGAATACATAATAGGGCAACACAAGGTATACAATGTAACTACATAAGCATTGGCATCGGCTGAAGCAGACAGGGTGTAGTGTTAATGAGGTCAGTCAATAAGAGGGTCATTTAGGAGTCTGGTGACAGTGGGGAAGAAGCTGTTTTGAGTCTGTTCGTCCGTGTTCTCAGACTTCTGAATCTCCTGCCCGATGGAAGAAGTTGGAAAAGTGAGTAAGGATTTTTGAATAAAGGAGTTACATTTGCTATTTTCCAATCTAATGGGAGCTTCCCGAATCTTGGGAATTTCGGAAAATAGGTGAATGGGACAGGCAACAGAGTTATGGATAACCTCAAGTTTATGGAGATGGAAGATTGGTGAGGATAACATTGGAATAGTCAAGTATTGCATGTTCTTCTTCGACATAAACATACCGATCATTCGTAAGTGTCAGTGAAACATAATGTCAGTTCTTTATCTGAAGATAAGAGTATATATTTATTGGCGTTTATTTCTAATACATCTGATCTGTGCCCTGTTGCTTGTAGATGCCCACAATGGGACCAATACATCACATCCGAGACGTGTAATGATGTACAGTGGTTGAAAAAGGCATCCTTAAAGGTACATCTTATCACAACAACATGTAGAGGAATTAAAGACATGGATATGGGCTGAGGCAGGGGAGGAGTTGTGCGTTGTTGTGGCGGTGAAAGTAGGTGGCCTTAGATATAGGTGGGATATATGACCAGGGGTTCATCATAGGGTCAAACAGATTGGCTTTATCTTGGACAGCTGTCGGGAAGAGGAATGGAGTTGGTTGTTAGGGATTTGTGTGGGGGGGGGGGAACTAAAGTCAATTTCGTCAGAAGTAATTTGGAAATAAATCCCTGCTCATCCAGCAGTGGGTGTGAGACAAGCAGTATGACAAACTAATGACAATGGAGGAGTCGGGAGAGGTGGTGTGAGGTGGGTGTGACCAGCGTACATGTGAAAACTAACGCTGTGCTTTGGGATGACGTCGCCGAGGAGCAACATGTAGCTGAGAAATAGGAGGTGGTCCAAGGCTGGGAGGCCAAAACTCGAGGGCATCAATATCAGATGGTCAGCGATAAATTCAACAGGGAATTTAGTAGGCATTTATTTACAGAGTGACCAGGATGTGGAACTGGCTGCTACCGAGGAGAGAATTCTCCCATCCAGGACTGAATCCCATGGCAGTGGTCAAGGACGGGGAGGATATCCCACTATCGGCAGGAAACCACACTATCTTCCACTCCCAATGTAATTAATTATGATGCAGAGGTTTTACACCATCTCCCATGCCAGGGAGGTCTTGTTGGCCCACCTCCCGCTATCATACCCGGGAGCCATATTGAAAAGGCTTGATGTAATTCCCTGAAAACATAAGATGGACCCCCAGGGACACTGTGAGGCTGGACGATGCACCTCCTCGATGGCACTGAAGCTGGAAGGTCCACCTGATAGATGCTTCCCCCACCAACTGCTGAGGCGATCCAGGGTTCCTGGTGGCCTCCATCCCAAACTCTGGAGGGAGCCCCACATCTTCCTCAGCTACTTCCCAACGTCTGAACGCCATGTTGGTCCAGGTGTGCTCTGGACAGGTGTGTTATCCTGGAGAATGTGGCATGGGGAGGGGGTGGGGGTAAGAGTCCTAGCAGATCATCAACTAGATTCCATTAGTGGGCCACCAGCGGGATTCCCAGGAGAAGATCCTGCTGTAAATTCATGCTGGTGTGAAACCGATTTTCGATGCTCCCGCCAAATTCTCGCCCTCCGCTTCCCATTGGATCCAGCAGCGGGGGGGGGGGGGGGGGGGGGGGGGGGGGGGGGGGGGGGGGGGGGGGGGGGGGGGGGGGGGTAGTGGCATGTAAGAATCCTGTCCAAGGAGTGCATTTGGGTGAAGAGTCAAGATAGCTGGATTCACACATGGGGGTTGCACAATGTAAAAGCATGGGCGCAACTCTCCCAAAATATAACAGTCCCCTAGCGAGTGCGTTTAGCCGTGTGTTTCCCAGCACTCGCAGTGCCGACAACACATGGTTATTCAACGTAACTCGCATTGAATAAGGGGCCTGAATGGGGAATGTGTGCCTGAGGCTGCACATAGCCCCGTTTTGTACAGTGGGGAGCTCTGCTCACCGGAACTCCCCAGTGTAGCGAGAGATCGGGACACCATTCTTAAACGGTGTCCCAAACTCCGAGGCCCCCGAAACAATATGGGAGGATCCCCGTCCCCCACGCCCATCCCGCACCCCCTCCAATGCCAGGCAACCCTGGCCCCATTGCGTGTATGCAGAAAATGCCAGCTTTCCACCTTGGCAGTACCCATGCCAGCTGGCAGTGCCACCTGAGCACCTTGACAGCGCCAGGCTGGCACCCAGGTGGCACTGCCAGGGTACCTATTTGGCACCAGCAGTGCCAGGTCACCATCTTGCCCAAAGGGTACGCAGCTGAGGGTCTCCGATCCCCTGGGAGACTCCCACAAAGTGCTATTCTGTCTGGTCTCCACTGGGGCTAGTGCTGAAGGCCACTTGCCCGAGGTCTCTGAGGCAAAGGGGTGGAATCCCAAAGCCTCACGTACATCAGGAATCTGCACATTGCAGTGAGGCTTACTGTCTCGCCCTAATATGCAGATTTACTGGAAAGTGATCCCGTCCATTGTGGGCGGGATTCACATTGCGACGTCGGGTAGACCCTGGGAGCGGAGTCTCCGGCTTTCAATGGCCACGCTGCACCCGAAAAGCATTAGATTGCGCCCGATATGTTGTTAGGTGAGGTGAAGAGGGGTGTGAGGAGCCCCGTGTGCAACATGAACACAACGTCAATGGTCAGTTCCATGTAATTCAACATAATTGGACGGGGTTTTCCGTGGTTTATTTTGTGGTGTTGGAGGGGGGTCTACCATTGGCTGGAGGTGGGATTTCCCACCGCTGTTGATGGGCTTTCCCATTGTTCGCACCCTCCACTAGGGAACCCATGGCGGGTTTAAGGTCGGAGAGATTGGAAGTTCCCACTGTCAGGAAAATTTCACAAATGTAATTGCAGCTGTTGAAGGGAATGGATCAGAGGGAATCACATTTCCAACCTCAATGAGTGAATGATGGAAATCTTTGGAGAAACGATCATAAACGTATCAAATTGACAATCACGTTTTTTGGTGGCCAAATTGAAGGACCAAATCAACAGATATGATTCACGAACAGAAACAAATCGAGAAAGTAGGAGAACAAGGCCATGATATTCAAGTGAAAGCAAGGGTAAAACCTACCCCATAGTTAACATGAGGGGAGAAGATTGTCTCTCTTGCTCTCGCTCTCTCTCTCTCTCTCTCAATGTGACCTTTCTCAAGGTAAACAGGGCTACATCATAAAATAAGTTTACATTACAGAAAAGCCAAAACATTTACAAAATACAATAAAATGTGGAAAAGGTCTTTGGGTTAATTGAACCCACTCCTTCTAATGTACTGCACACAATTTGTATTCTAATGGGATTCCATGAAATGTATTGAAACACTTGAGGGGTGGGAATCTCATTTGAAACTGTCTGATTGCAGGTTCTCAAATAATCAGTTCTGGAGAAAGAAACTGTGTTGAACACTTCCCGTGTTGCCCAGCACAGCTGACATTTCCGAGTCTTGAAGAACGTGAGTGCTACGTGACCTGGGGTCACGACTTTTATTTTGGGATCGGGATCGGGATCAAACGCGGATGCCGAAACGGTCCAACATAGATACACAGAACATATAGTGCAGAAGGAGGCCATTTGGCCCATCGAGTCTGCACCAACTCACTTAAGCCCTCATTTTCACCCTATCCCTGTCACCCAATAACCCATGGCCAATCCATCTAACCTGCACGTCTTTGGACTGTGGGAGGAAACCGGAGCACCCGGAGGAAACCCACGCAGACACGGGGAGAACGTGCAGACTCCACACAACCAGTGTCCCAGCGGGGAATCGAACCTGGGACCCTGGCGCTGTGAAGCCACAGTGCTAGCCACTTGTGCTACCGTGCTGCCCACGTGATTTTCAAAGGGCTAGCCAATGAGTGGCGGGGGCCGCGTTTGCCGTTAAATTAAGGCGGGCGCCCAACTTTTTAGGGCCAACAGCAGGCCTCGAGTGAGCAACAACCTTTCTGCTGCAGGTACTGGAGAGAGAGAGATTGGGGGTCGGGATCCCTGCCGTTGGCTCAACTACTGAGTCTGAAGTGACTTTTAGGGATGGCCGGTTCCTGGCCAGTTGACTTTTGGTAACTCTCCAAATATTCCCGCCCCTGCCCGTGACGATGCCCAGCATCATCGAGACTGGAAAACCCCTGCCTTCAGTCTCACTCTCATGCCCTTTGAAACTGGAAGGTTGGATTTCCTTTCTCACTCTCACTTTTTCAGTTTCCATTTTCAGTCGGAGTCCAACAAATGGAAGCTTTGAAACTCCGGATTCCATCAGAATATAAAAAGGAGAGAGAGAGAGAGAGCGAGAGAGAGTGGGCCTCACAATGGAGCATTTCAACTTCAGTGCAGGGGAAGCAAGGATCCACAGTAAAATTATACCGTGGTTCAAAGGTTAATTGCCAACTGATCTGTGCTACAATTTTCACGTGACTGTGGATTGCTCTGAGCATGCAAATCAGCAGCAATGTCTGATCGAATGGTAGTTTCTGCGTAATCTACAAGCAATTTCAAAACCAGATCCTCCTGCTCTGCGGTTCAGTACAACCGTGTGGTGGTTATGCTTTACTGCTCTGGCAAATGAACGAAGGCAGCCAAATAATATTTCAGACCACAGCATGGCAATGTGAGAATCCCATTTCAGATGAAAATATGCCAGTACTGGGGCATGATGGTCTGAATGGCTTCCTTCTGTGCTCTGTGATTCGATAATTTGATGCATGTGAATATGCTGACAGAAATAGAGAGTGCATGTGAATTCAACATGTCCACACTGACTCTCACCAACTTTTACAGGTGCACCATAGAAAGCATCCTATCTGGCTGTATCACAGCCTGGTATGGCAACTGCTCGGCCCAAGACCACAAGAAACGTCAGAGAGTCGTGAACACAGCCCAGTCCATCACACGAACCTGCCTCCCATCCATTGACTCCATCTACACCTCCCGCTGCCTGGGGAAAGCGGGCAGCATAATCAAAGACCCCTCCCACCCGGCTTACTCACTCTTCCAACTTCTTCCATCGGGCAGAAGATACAAAAGTCTGAGAACACGCACGGGCAGACTCAAAAACAGCTTCTTCCCCGCTGTTACCAGACTCCTAAACGACCCTCTTTGGACTGACCTGATTAATACTACACCCCTGTGTGCTTCACCCGATGCCGGTGTTTATGTAGTTACATTGTGTACCTTGTGTTGCCCTATGATGGGTGAGATTCTCCCATTCGGCGGCAGAGTGCCCACACCATCGGAAATGTCATCGTATTTCACGACGGTGTGAACGGGCCGCCGGGAGTACTGATTCTGGCCCCTAAAGGGGGCCAGCACGGCGCTGGAGTGGTTCACGGCGCCGCGGGAAAAAATGGTCAACAGCGATTCTCCCATATGGCGCATGGGAGAATCCCACCCTGTGGGCGCGATTCTCTGCAAATGCGGAGAGTCGTAAAGGCTACCGTGAAACTGGCCGTGTTTCACGGCAGCCTCCGCGCCCCCTCCCGGGACCCGATTCACCCCCCCGGTCGGGGCTAGCATCGCGGCCCCGTGAAGAACGGCATCACGGGCTTAGCGAACGTTCGCTAAGCCCGGCCGCCAAGACTCACGGTGGCTGACACGCACGATGACGTCAGCCGCGCATATGCGTAAAACCCGCGCATGCGCGGTCCGTCATGCCCCTCAGCCGCCCCGCGGACTGATCCTGCGGGGCGGCGGAGGGACAAAGAGTGGGCACCGATCGCGGGTCCATGCCACCCTTGGCACGGCCATGGTGCGGCCGTGCCAATCGGTGCCATGGTTGTGCAGAACGGCACTTTGCTGCCGTTTTCACGAATGGTGAGAGCAGGTGTGTTAGAATTCGTGAAAACGGCCGGAAAGGCCTGGGAACTCGGCCCATCGGATAGGGGAGAATCGCTGTTCGCCGTAAAAAAACGGCGAGCAGCGATTTGTGTCGTGGGGCAGCCGTGGGGGGCAGAAAAGCGGGAGGTCGGGAAAAATATCGGGAAGGCCCTCCCGCTATTCTCCGACCCGTCGTGGGGGGCGGAGAATCGTACCCAGGGTGTTTTCTTTTCATGTGCTAAATGATCTGTTTGAGCCACCCGCAGAAAAATACGTTTCATTGTACCTCGGTAAACGTGACAATAAACAAATTCAAATCAAGTCCTAATTTTGATTTAAGCCCAGTATTCTGTTGTCTGTTTTACACATATTTTTGCTCCCTTAGACATCAGTGCAGCAGTTAGAGTCATAGATAGAGTCAGAGAGTCTCACAGCACAGAAACCGGCCCTTCCACCCAGCATGTCTGTGCGACCATCAATATCAACTTGACGAATCTCATTTACGAGCACTTGTCCCAGAGCCTACTATGCCATGGCGATTTAAATGCTCATCCAGATCTCCTTAAATATTGCGAGTGTACCTGCCTCCACCACCCTCTCAGGCAACGCGTTCCATATTTCCTCATGCTCTGGGTGCAAAGCTGTTTCCTCAAGTCTCCTCCAAACCACTTACTCCTCACCTTAAACCTATGCCCTCTGGTATTTGACACCTCTGTCTACCCTATCTATGCCTGTCATAATTTTGTATACCTCGATCATATCCCCCCTCAGACTCCTCTGCTCCAGGGAAAACAAACCCAGCCTGTCCCGTCTCTCCTGTTACCTTCCACCTTCCATCCCTGGCAACATCCTGGTGAATCTCCTTTGCACCTCCTCCAGTGCATTCATCTCCTTCCTCAGGACAGTGTTCTCGGCCCAGCAATCTTCAGCTAACCAATTAATGCTCCACTCCCAACATGCTTAGCACTGGCCAGAAACTGAACAAGACCAACCATATAAATGTTGTCAACAAGTGCCGGTCAGAGACTGGAATTCTGGAAAATAATCACGTCTTGACCTCCCGAATCCTCCAATACTCAAGAAGTTGAACATCATCCAGGACTAAGCAGCTTGTTTGATTGGCATCCCATCCACCACCTAAAATATTTGCTCCCGCTGCCACAAGCACACAGTGACAGGCATGTGTACCAGCGGCGGGAAGTGCTGCAGTAACTTGCCAAAGCTCCTTCGACAGCGCCTTCCAAACCGTGACCTCCTGCCACCTCGAAGGACAAGGGCAGCAGATACATGGGAATACCACCAGATGGAAGTTCACCTCTAAGCTTTGCATCGTCCTGACTTAAAATATATGTTGCCGTTCCTTCACTGTCACTGGGTCAAAATCCTGGCTGAAATCGTGGCCGGAGCGGGGGTGGAGAATTAACTTTCATGACGGGCCCGGCGCCAGTCCGGCGATTCTCCTGGCCCCGAACATTGGTGTGACCGTGGAGAATGCCGCGCGGTTGGGGACCCACTGCCAGAGGCCCACCCAGCGATCCTCCGCTCCCAACCGGCCGAGTTCCCAATAGCGTGGAACTATCCTGCTATTGCTGGTCGGGATGCTGGCATGGTGGCTGCGGACTCAGTTCACGGCCGCCCTGGTCGGGGGCGAGGGTTCGGAGGCCAGTGCGAGCCTTATAGGCGGCCCGGGGTTAGTTCCGCGGGGTTAGATGCTCAGGCACGTAGCCGATGGAGTGCCTCCTTTCGCGGTGTGGCTCCGTGTTCCGAGTCCGCCATGGAGCTCGGTGCGGCAGCTGGAGGCCTCCGCTGTGTACATGCGTGGACTCCGAACCAGAAGTGCGAGGGCCCGTATCCGCAGCTAAAGCTCCGTGATTTACTTCAGGTCCCTGTTAGCTCCCTGCACGGCATTGAATTAGGTGAACTTTACTGGAATTTCGGAGTAAAACTCCACCGTTTTTATGCTGGCGTGGGGACATAGTCCCATTTTGGGAGAATCCAGCCCCTTCTCTAACAGCACTGTGGGTGTACCTACATCAGACTACAGCAGTTGAAGAAGGCAGCTCACCACCATCTTTTCAAAGGCATGAAATCGAAGGGTTGGGGCAATAATTGGAGCAAAAATAATCAGCGATGTTCTTGCTATGGAGGGAGTGCAGCAAAGGTTTACCAGGCTGATTCCAGGAAGGCGGGACTGTCATACGAGGAGAGACCAAGTCGGATAGTATTATATTCATTGGAGTTTAGAAGAGTGAGAGGGGATTTCATAGAAACTGACAAAATTCTAACAGGATTAGACAGGGGAGATAAGAAAGAATGTTCCTGATGGTGGGGGAGTCCAGAACTAGGGGTCATAGTTTGAGGATAAGGGGTAAACCTTTTCGGACTGAGGTGAGGAGAAATTTCTTCACCCAGAGCATGGTGAATCTGAGGAATTCACTACCACAGAAAGTAGTTGGGGCCAAAATGTTGTGTAATTTCAAGAAGGAATTAGATATAGCTCTTGGGGCTAAAGACATCAAGGGATATGGGGGAAAGCAGGATCAGGGCATTGAACTTGATAATCAGCCATGATCATAATGAATGGCAGAGCAGGCTCAAAGGGCCGAATGGCCTCCTCCTACTTCTATTTTCTATGTTTCTAAGACACCCACATTACGGGAATGGATAAAAGATACTCTGGCAGGGTTTAGTTTAAAATTAGGGCTCTTGTAATTCATGCATGAGTTCGTTTGACGATCCAGTCCTGTTAAACAGTAATCCAGCTGAAAACAGAAACCTTCGCATGAGCACGGCATTTTCTGCTGAGGTTCACCAGAAATGACACATTTTTTTTACTCACACTTAATTGTTACTGACATTAACAAGCTCAAGTCTCCAGCTACTAATTACACAGGGATGTGAGTGGAAACCAGAATGCCTACTCTCTGCTGGCGAGAAAATACATTGTTGACAGGATCAGAGTGAAGCTAAATAAAAACCCTCCTCAACAGGCAACGCGGTTCAGGTAAATATTTGTCCATATAATATAATATTACATTGTTTGGTGTGTGCTGTTTCATATGTCATTTTGTAAATAAACAGTCTACATAATTGCTGTTATTTACAGTTTTGAAATATGCATTCATCTTTTATGGGGAATGAATTGAAAGGCTTGTTATTTCATTTATTCCCTGAAGGAGAATCATAGAATTTTTTTTTCACAGAATTTACAGTGCAGAAAGAGGCCATTCAGCCCATCAAGTCTGCACCGGTCTTTGGGAATAGCACCCCACTTAAGCCCACACCCGTAACCCAGTAACCCCACCTGACACTGAGGGCAATTTATCATGGCCAGTCCACCTAACCTGCACATCTTTGGATGTGGGAGGAAACCGGAGCACCCGGAGGAAACCCACGCAGACACGGGGAGAACTTGCAGACTCCGCACAGACAGTGACCCAAGCTGGGAATCGAACCTGGGACCCTGGAGATGTGAAGCAACTGTGCTAACCATAGTGCTACCGTGCTGCCCCTAAAGCAAGCATTGAGTTCAAAGGGTTGGTTTGAAAGCACTAGGGCTGGATTCTCCGCCCCGCTGCGCCACTGCCCCGACCCGCCGCGGGATTCTCCGTTACGCTGGCCGGTTAATGGGGTTTCCCATTGTGAGGCAGCCCCATGCCATCGCGAAACTCCTGGGCGCCGGTAAAACAGAGAATCCCGCCGGCGGAGAATCCAGCCCCTATTGTCCCAACCTCTCGCATCAAAACATAAGGGGCTGGATTCTCCAAAAATGGGGCTATGTCCCCACGCCAGTGTAAAAACACTAGCGTTTCATTCTTGACTTTCCTTAAGAAAGTCCTGAGCGATTCTTGTACTGGCAGGGGGCTGGCAGTGCCCTGGATTGCTCCTCGCAGCTCTGGCTGTGGATTCGGGGCTCACACTTTCAGTCGGGAGTCCGTGAATGCGGCTGTGCTGTGCACGATGGTGGAGTCAAACTGCGGACCATCAACCAAAATGTGAGCCCCCCCCCCCCCCCCCCCCCCCCCCCCCCCGAGATCACGCATGCCTGCGGATCCGTGCCGCCCGATTGCTCCCAAAGAACAAAGAAGAACAAAGAGAAGTACAGCACAGGAACAGGCCCTTCGGCCCTTGAAGCCCGTGCCGACCATGCTGCCCGTCTAAACTAAAATCTTCTACACTTCCGGGGTCCGTATCCCTCTACTCCCATCCTATTCATGTATTTGTCAAGATGCCCCTTAAACGTCACTATCGTCCCTGCTTCCACCGCCTCTTCTGGCAGCGAGTTCCAGGCATCCACTACTCTCTGTGTAAAAAACTTGCCTTGTACATCTCCTCTAATCCTTGCCCCTCGCACCTTAAACCTATGCCCCCTAGTAATTGACCCATCAACCCTGGGAAAAAGCCTCTGACTATCCACCCTGTCTATTCCCCTCATAATTTTGTGGACCTCTATCAGGTCGCCCTCAACCTCCTTCGTTCCAGTGAGAACAAACCAAGTTTATTCAACCTCTCCTCATAGCTAATGCCCTCCATACCAGGCAACATCCTGGTAAATCTCTTCTGCACCCTCTCTAAAGCCTCCACATCTTTCTGGTGGTGTGGCGACCAGGATTGAACACTATACTCCAAGTGTGGCCTAACTAAGGTTCTATACAGCTGCAACATGTCTTGCCAATTTTTATACTCAATGCCCCGGTCAATGAAGGAAAGCGTGCCGCATGCCTTCTTGATTACCTTCTCCACCTGTGTTGCCCCTTTCAGTGACCTGTGGACCTGTACACCTAGTTCTCTCTGACTGTCAATACTCTGGAGGGTTCTACCATTCACTGTATATTCCCTACCTGCATTAGATCTTCCAAAATGCATTACCTCACATTTGTCTGGATTAAACTCCATCTGCCATCTCTCCGCCCAAGTCTCCAAACAATCTAAATCCTGCTGTATCTTCTGACTGACCTCATCGCTATCCGCAATTCCACCAACCTTTGTGTCGCCCTCAAACTTACCAATCAAATTTACATAGGCTGATATGGAGGAGTGAGGGTGTCTTTGATGCCATTTTGCATTCTGGAATTCTGGAATGGGGGGAATGAAATGAAGGCCTGGGGTTGGATTCACCGCCGGCGGGATGCTCCTTTTGGCTGGCAGCCTGGGGGTTTCCCGACGGCGTGGGGCTGCCCCACAATGGGAAACCCCATTGACTGGCCGGCGTAACGGAGCGTCCCACCGGGAGGGTGAAACAGAATCGGGGCGCGGTGGGGCGGAGAATCCAGCCCCTGTTCTCCGAGACAGGATCCTCTGGTAAACCATGACTATAAAAAATAGACCATAAATCGTGTATTGTCCTTTTCAGGTTTAGCGCAATTCAATTATAATATTTGCCAATATGCACCAGAATTTGTTATTTTGCTTCTCACAGAATTTCTATGCACTGTTTGAAATGGTCAACTCGCTCATGATCCATGATTGTAAAGGAGATTTTGGTGGCTTGCTCTGCAATTTTGGTAAGTGGTACATTTGCGAACCAATGAATCTCGACTACCATAGAGACCAGGCCAATAATAAAACGTCTGATTATGGATTTCTATGGTTTCTGTATAAAACACTGCCAGAATCCTGGGCGGGATTCTCTGACCGCACGCCAGGTCAGAGAATAGCCCGGGGTGGCGGGGGGGAGGAGGGGCGCAAATCACGCGACACCGCTGCGACGCCGGGCCGCCGATTCTCCTGCGGGATCTCGCCGTTCATGCTGCGGGTGCCGTTCTGGTGTGGGGGAGGATGGATCTGACACTGGGGAGGCCTCCACGGTGGCCAGGCCCGCGATTGGGGCCTACCGAACGGCGGGCAGGCTGATCCCGGGGGGGGGGGCTATGTTCCTCCACGCCGGGCACCTGTAGGGCTCCGCCATGTTGCCCGAGAGCTGGCGCAATGAAGGCAACCCACGTGCATGCGCGGACCCGCACCGCCCGTGCCGACTCTCGTATTGGCAGCTGGAGCTGCGTGAAGAAGCGCTCCAGTGTTGTGCTGACCCCCTGTGTGGCGCAGGATCGCTGCTCCTCGGGGCCAGATTACACCGTCATAAAATGCTCCGGCGTTTACAACGGCGTCAATACTTGGCCCCATTATTGGAGAATCCTGACCCTGTCTCTTAAAGCACTTAGTGCTACCACTCAGTGACCCCCCAACCTGCCCTTTGTCTATCCCTGTCCATATGTCAACTCAATTGTGATGGAAATGCTACAGATTTCTCTTAACCATCTTCTATAATTGATCACTGATGCCCAATTCCATAGTGTGCGATGTCACATGGTAGCTTCTGGTCATGATTTGTGTTGTAATGAAGAATGGTGATTCACTGGACAAGCTCCTCTTACATGCTCAGGCAAAAGTCATGACTATTATCTGTCCATGCCTGTAAAAGATCTAAACTTGGAGGCACCTTTTGATTTTGGGGCATTGATCATTGCTTCTATTTTCTCTTTCATTGGCTGTAGCACTTTTTCATTGACGATACACTACATCAGATTGCGTAAAGGCACACGTGCTCCTTTTAAACTTAATATAGAATTATAGAATTTACAGCGCAAAAGGAGGCCATTCAGCCCATCGAGTCTGCACCAACTCTTGGAAAGAGCACCCTACTTAAGCCCACACCTCCATCCTATCCCTGAAACCCTGCAACCCCATCTAACATCTAGCATGGCCAATCTACCTAACTTGCGCATCTTTGGACTGTGGGAGGAAACCGGAGCACCCGGAGGAAACCCACGCAGACATGGGGAGAACATGCAGACTCTGCACAGACAGTGACCCAAGTGGGAATTGAACCTGGGACCCTGGCGCTGTGAAGCCATAGTGCTAACCACTATGCTACCACTGTGCTGCCCTTGGGGTCATTGAGTCACTTTAAGTGTTCATAAGCAATATAGGAAGTAGGAGCAGGAGTTTGACATTTGGCCCTTAGACCATGGCTGATTCTTTACATAAGTGCCATTTTCTCGCACTATCCCCATATCCGTTGATATCTTTAATATCCAGAAATCTATCGATCTCTACCATGAGCATACTGCGCTACCACATTTCTCTGGGGTAGCGAATTCCAAAGGTTTACCACCCTCTGAGTGAAGACATTCCTCCTCAGCACTATCACCTCGATACAAGCCAGGGGAAACATCCTTCCTGCATCGGCCCTATGGAGCCCAGTGAGAGTTTTGTATGTTTCAACAAGATCAACTCACTTTTTCCAGACTCCAGAGAACACAGGCCCAGTCTCCTTAATATTTCCACATCCCACCAACTCAGGGTTTTAGCCTGATGAAATTCGGCATGTCCTCATTAACTCTTACCAACTTTTACAGGTGCACCACAGAAAGCATCCTATCTGGCTGCATCACAGCCTGGTATGGCAACAGCTCAGCCCAAGACTGCAAGAAACTTCAGGGAGTCGTGAACACCGCCCAGTCCATCACATGAACCTGCCTCCCATCCATTGACTCCATCTACACCTCCCGCTGCCTGGGGAAAGCGGGCAGCATAATCAAAGACTCCTCCCACCCGGCTTACTCACTCTTCCAACTTCTTCCATCGGGCAGGAGATACAAAAGACCATGAACACACAAGAACAGACTCAAAAACAGCTTCTTCCCCACTGTCACCAGACTCCTAAATGACCCACTTATGGACCGACCTCATTAACACTACACCCCTGTATGCTTCACCTGATGCCAGTATTTATGTAGTTACATTGTGTACCTTGTGGTGCCCTATTATGTATTTTCCTTTTATGTACTGAATGATCTGTTGAGCTGCTCGCAGAAAATTACTTTTCACTGTGCCTCGGTACACGTGACAATAAACAAAATCCAAATCCAACCCTTGTTGCACTCCCTATATGGCTAGCATACCCTTCCTTAATATTCCAGAGGTCGGCTCAATATAGTTTCAGCAAGACATCTTTACTCCTGTACTCCAAACCCTCCACCATTTTGCCTTCCTAATTGCTTACTGTCTCTACCTGCTGCAAGCTTTCAGTGACTGATGGACCATCCCTCGCCCCCACAGTCCAAAGAATCCATCGAAGACCCCGGCGAAGAAGGGTGTCGGACTCGTTTGCCACAGGCCAGACACCATTTGCACGAGGCGCTGGATCGGGCGCTGTGTATCGAGACTGAGAACGGCGCTTCCGTGATGAACGGCATAACGGTTGTACATCCATGGGCGGTGGGACCGAGGATTCCCCCTCTGAGGCGGCCTGTGTCTCCATCTTGGAGTCGGAGTCCGCTGCCTCCATCATCTCGGCGTCTCTATCTCCACGCGGTTCTGCAACGAGCTGCACAGGCTTTGAGTGCGGCACCAGAGGAAGATTGTGAGGAATACTTTCCACTGTGCCTGGTGTCTGTGGCTGTAGAAATGAGCTCCTGGGGCGGGGAACAGAAATGGTCTTCTGGACCGAACGTGGTCTACATGTTTGCGCTGGAGACGCCCCTGGACTTGTACCTGGTAAGAGATAGGGCCCGTTTGGCGACAAATTACGCCAGGGACCCACTGGGCACCACCAGCAAAATTCCGAACGAACACTGGGTCACCGGGCGCAAACTGCTGAAACGGCCGATGCCAAGAAAAACCATGACCCTGCCGTTCTTGTGTGCGGCGTACTTTTGCGCCAATGTCCGGGAAAACCATGCTCAGGCAGGTGCGAAGTCTCCGGCCCATTAGGAGTTCTGCAGGAGCTACCCCAGTCACCACATGTGGGGTGGTCCTATATGAAAACAAAAAAAGAGCCAGTCTCTTGTTCATCGACCCGGAAGACTGCTTCTTTAGGCCTTGTTTGAATGTCTGCACTGTGCGCTCCGCCAACCCATTTGAAGCAGGGTGGTATGGGGCGGTGCGGTAATGGCGTATGCCATTCATCTTCGTGAACCTCGAAGAACTGGAAAATCCCATCCATCGTCTCTCTGTTTTTCTCTCCTCACAGATGCTGCCTGTCCTGCTGAGTATTTCTGCTTTTATTTGATTATCAGCATCTGCAGTTACTTGCTTTTGAACCAAAGATGGATATGGTTCTCTTTCGAGCAGAGGTTGAAGAGGAGATTGGTATTCAAATTTATGAAATGTTTTGATAGAATAAATAAAGAGAAACTGGCTCCACGGCGGGAGGGTCAGAGGAGAGGAATCAGATTTAAGATAATTGGCGAAAGAACCGAAAAACGAGATGAGGAGAGTTTCCTTTTAAAGTAGCGATATGCGATCTGGAAGGAACTGTTTGACAGGGTGATAGAACCAAACGCAATAATAACTTTCAAAATGGTACTGGACAACTCCTTAAATGTGAAAAACGTTCAGGGCCTTACGCAAAGGTCAAGAGTAGCAGGATTAATTGGATCGCGCTTTCCACGAGTCAACACACATGCGATGGGTCGAATGGCCTCATTTGCTGCTGGATCGTTCTAAGGCAGCACGGTATCATTGTGGATAGCACAATCGCTTCACAGCTTCACAGGTCCAGGGTCCCAGGTTCGATTCCGGCTTGGGTCACTGTCTGTGCGGAGTCTGCACACCCTCCCCGTGTGTGCGTGGGTTTCCTCCGGATGCTCCGGTTTCCTCCCACAGTTCAAAGATATGCAGGTTAGGTGGATTGGTCATGATAAAATTGCCCTTAGTGACCAAAATTGCCCTTAGTGTTGGGTAGGGTTACTGGGTTATAGGGATAGGGTGAAGGTGTTAACCTTGGGTAGGGTGCTCTTTCCTAGAGCCAGTGCATACTCGATGGGCTGAATGGCCTCCTTCTGCACTGTAAATTCTATGATGAAATGAGGCCAACCCAAGTTATTTTACCAAGTTTGTATGTTCCGTTTTGTAATGAACAGTTCCTTGATCAAAGCACTCGGGGAGCCTTAGAAGGTTAATCTGTGTCAACGCCCTTTGGAAATCAAGTGCAAATTAATAAACTCAATCAGAAACTAGCCGACAGCACTAACGGATGAGGAACCTGCTTTCCTTGCCGAGCGTTATTTAATAAACCGTGGACTGTTAGCACCTTCTAATTGACATCCTCATTGCTTGCAAAGTCACGAAAAGCAATCTGTGGGTTGGAAATGCTATTAGGAACAAGACAGCAGTCTGTTTCACACAGGCTGAGCTTTGTGCAGCATTGAGCGGCCCTTTCCCCCCCGCAGGGAATATGTCGATATTTCTTTTTATCAGCCAGAGTGCCAGAGATTAATGCAGAGGTGTGAGTCACCCAGTTTGGGTTTTAAACCCACCGTTCCACTTCATTACATCGTAAGGGCAGTCAGCAATAAAAAACGCATTAGCAAGTTATGCTCGGCTTCCGCATCTTCAGTTATATCCTCACAAATTACAGAGATTTAATTCCAGTGTCAGAGAAATGAATGGGCCTGAATATCAGAGGGAGATGTATCATGCTGACGTTACTGCTTATTTCCTGTCTTAAGTTCAAGCCCCATTAATAACATATTTCACCAGGAAGACAATGTAACCTGCCCTGAGTCACGCTGTTCTATAAGTGGATTCTTGACAATGTACCTGGCTTATGGGGGCGGATGAGGCCATTGAACCCCAGGTGACACTGCCAGCAGATCCAAATTTTGAAAACGATACTTGAAATGGTAATTCATTCATTATGGTTTAACCGAGCCTTCAATCCTGTGTCCCCTGTTGGCTTACTGGAATGAGGGCTCAGGAAAGTTAGGAAACAATTAATCGTGAGTAATATAATTGTTGCAGCGTTGCAGAAAGTTTCATGCAGTGAGCTTGAAGAACTGAAGATGAAGTTCATAACACAACAGCATGCATTTATATAATGCTTCCAATGTGGTAAAATGTCCCAAAATAGTTTCAAACAAGATTTGGCACAGAGCCATCTTTTCGTTTATTCTTCCATGGTAGGTTGGTGTCGCTAGCAAGGCCAGCATTTGTTCCCCATCCCTAATCGCCCTTGAGGGGGCAGTTAAGAATCAATCACGTTGCTGTGTGGGTCTGGAGTCACAAGTCGGCCAGACCAGATCAGGACGGCAGATTTCCTTCCCTGAAGGACATGAGTGAACCAGATGGGTTTTCCCCAACAGTCGACATTGGTTCCATGGTCATCATTTGTCTTTTCTAAAAACAAATTCCAGATTTTTATTGAATTCAAATTTGCCGTGGTGGGATTCATACCCAGGTTCCCAAAGCAGTACTCTGGGTCTGTAGATTACCAGTTCAGTGCCAATACCATTGCACTATCGCCTCCCCTAAGGAGACATTCGGACAAGTTGTCGGTTTTAAGGAGCCTCTTGAAGGAGGAGAGATTTATGGACTGGATTTCAAAGTTTCAGGCCCAGGTAATTGAAGGCATGGTGATAATGGCGGGGGGGGGGGGGGGGGGGGGGTGAAGAAGATTGGGGCTATGCAAGAGGGTGGAAATGGATGAATTCAGCCCTCACACATTCACTGCAGACCGGTGGGATTCTCCATTGCCTGCGGGTTTACTGATGGTGTGGAGGTGGCCACAATGGAAAATCCCATTGACAGGTGGTGGGAATGGAGAATCCCACTGCCGGCCAGGACGCGCCGCCCAGGAAAACGCAGTTGGCGGACCGGAGAATCTTGCACCTTATTTTCCACTGTAACTAAGGCATGGGTGTAGACATTTGTCAAATTTATAAATGTGAGTTCAGGTTCAGCTGGTACTACCCTTGCTTCTGAATGACAAGGTTTTGGGTTCAGGATCCCACTCCAGGGTACAAAACCATTGCAGTACCAAGGTGTGGTAATCACCACTGTTGTGTATATTAGGAGATGTGTGGTAAGACCCTGTACTCCAGGTACGGGGGTAGTCCCTGCCTGCTGGCTCCGCCCAGTAGGCGGAGTATAAATATGTGTGCTTCCCGTACAGCAGCCATTTTACCAGCTGCTGTAGGAGGCCACACATCTTAGAGTAATAAAGCCTCAGTTGTATCCAACTCTCGGCTTTGTGCAATTGTCTTTTGGATTAGATGTTAACCCGAGGCCCCATTTTCTCGTTTGGCCGCAAGTAAAAGAACCCATGGCATTATTGTGCCACAGGAGCTTGCTGTGCCTACTTTGGCTACTGCGTTGCCTACATTTATGACAGTAGCTGTACTTCACAAGTATTTAATTGGCTGTAAATCAGTTTGCGGTTTCTGTTGGCCTTGAAATGCAGTATGGCTGAAATCTTCCGGCCTTTCCGGCACTAGGAAGTGCTGAGGGTTTTGGCCAAGTTTGGTATCATGCCCGTCACTGGCTTGGAGGGCTGAAGGGCCTGTTCCTGAGCCGTATTGTTCTTTGTTCGCTTTGTTCCGCCCGGCGATATCTTCCAGTCCTGCCGATGGTGACCCCCCACCCCCAGCACCGGACGATCTTGCTGCCGGCCAATGGGCGCACTGCCTCCGCTGGTGGAACATACGCCGCGGGTGGAAGGGAAGGAAGATCCCGCCCCATATCAATGCAAGTCTTCCTTTTTCTCTTTGAATTGTATATTTAAAAAGTTCTGCGATTGCCTACTTGTTACAGCACAATATCCTTTGCTGCATTGACAGGAAATCTGTTTGTTGCCAGGCCACAGGGTTAATGCATTCACCGCTTAAGGGATATTTACTGCAGCAAACCCTGCAGAACATTCAAAATGCTAAATAACATTAACTGCGGCCTCCAGCTGTAATTGGTCTGACTGCAGTGGCTGCCCTGCTTTTTAGTATCATTATAATAGTTACTGGCAGCTGGACTGTTGGACATCAGTGTTCAGTAAGATAACCCTATTCACCACAGTCCAGTGGAACTGTGCCAGGGAAATGAGGAACTGGAAAAGTACTTGGCAATAATATTTTATCACGGTGCACTCTTGGATTTTCTTGGCAAAAGCCAGTGTAATTAGTCTCCCAAAACACCAAAGGGTTTGTGCTTCCAAATATAAAAGCGGGATCGGAAGTGAAACGGATAATGGGGTGGTTGCGATTGCTTCATCAAGACCAAAGTTCGCTCGGTAGCTATTTGAAACCCACATTTAAGCTCAGTTCAAACCGAATGTTTAGAAAATAGATAATGGCCCTCGTTTTTCTGGCACTAACGCTGCAACTTTCATGGCACTCAACATTATTTGTGAATAGGTTTTTAAGTAACAGGTGGCGTGATTGAGATGCCTGATGGGTCAGGATTCGCCACCTGTTGCTGGATGACTTGCTCTGGTCTGCCGTTCGCCTCCTGAAAAGGCCAACTTGCTCTCAACCACCCTGTGAGACTCAAAAATTTGTTGCATTGTTCGTTAGTTACTACTCAAACTCACTGCAGAAAGTTAAGGTTAGTACTTAACAGCATCATTGATTTTTTTTTGTTGAGGGGATTTGTGATTCTGCAAAATCGCTCAGCTCGCCCGCCCAGAATTGGAATAATGACACGAGAATGGATTTTAAAAAAATTAACTGTGGGAAATATTGGGTGAATCTTACCAGAATTTGGCAAAGTGTCAGGATGGTCCACCCATGGGGCCTGCACTCAAAAAAGGGCCTGTAACTCTCCACTTGCGCAGACCAGGGGCTGGAGTCTCCGTTGGCAGGATCATCCGCTTCACCGGCAGTGCACTCACCGCAGCACATCCGATCCCCGCCTCCTATCCTTGGGCATCTGGTGGACAGCTGGCAGAACAGGGATGCCCGAGCAGCGGCCGGACACATCCGGGCCGGGTCGCCCAGGAGACGTGCACCAATGGGGACCCTTGTCCCAGGGCAGGAGTCACAGCAGGCCGCCTCCACTCCTGCTGTACCATCTGAGGAACCACCTAGGCGCAGTGTTAGGGCCCATAAGGCCAGAAAGTTAGAGAGCAATTAAGTTGGCACGGGTGCAGGGTACAGTTGAGTTATTGGGGCTAGGGCATAGACAGTATATAATATATTTCTCCAGGATAAACAGCTGTTAACACCGTTAAAACCTGCCTCGGTGCTCTGTCTGATGTTTGTGTGCATGGGCCGGTCAATGCTGACCGGAAGGAGTGCAGGCCCCATGGGTGGACCATTCCCCCCCACCCCCGCCCTCCTTCCCGATCTTCCCTGACTGTCCCCAGCACCTGCACTGCAGGGATCCTTCGTGACCATGTGATGAACTGGCCTCCGTGATGGCGCGGATACACCTGTGCACCGACGCCTGTGAGACCCTGGGCCCGTCAGCGACTGTCAGCTTGACGGTCACCGGGAGCGGGTGTCCTCCCCCATACCCCTGCGGTGCCAGGGTGCCATGACCTGGCAGATATGTCCCACTGTCCCTCTGCTCATCCGCAGATTCTGTCTGCATGCCTGGTCCAGCAGGTCCTCGAATGATGCCGCGGTGCTGATACACGCGGGGCCTCATGCGGTGCCTCCATGGCACCTCCTCCTCCCCCTTGGCCTGCTTTTTGGCAGCCAGCCTTCCAGCCTGTGCGGCTGCAACCTGCCCCTCTGCAGCCCGGTCCCCTGCAACCCACCCCTCTGCTGCAGCTTCCCCCTCCTCTCTGAGCAGCCCCTGCTCATGCGGCCTCAGGGTATCGCTGCGGCCATCGCCATGGCAGCCAGCTTCGTGGGTTGGAATCTGAATGTCATTGTCTGCAGGGGGTGAAAGGCCAACATGTTAGCATGGCGCCATACTCCCGTGCCCATCCAGGTACCATGGGTAACATGGTGGTCCCGGTTGGCACTGCGGGCCCCGCCCACGCATGTCTCCCCCCCCTCCCCCCCACCCCAGATTTCTGCCCCATTGGTACCGGCCCCATCGCTGCCCCCGGTTCTGGCACCCATCCCTGCTGCCAGTGGCAAGGTTGGCTGACACTGCCCTCACCGGGGTCTGCCTTGGATGTGGCCTTGGGTGGTCCCCCGGTGGGTGGCTGCTGGTTGGGTGGGGCGTTTGGGGCCGGGGAGGGGGGCGCACTGTGGCATGGGGGTGTAGTGCGGGGGTGGGTGCACCCATATGGCCAGGGCCCCTATCTAGAACCAGGGGCCGGGGTGGGTGGTCAGTGGGTGTTCAGCAAGACGGCGGTCTGTGCCTGGGTACTGCCCCAGTCTGCTCGGCCCACCCTCCCCCAGCCCTGGCAGGCAGCACTGCCGGTGTCACTCCACACAGCAACCCGCAGTTACTCCATGCCTTTCCCATCTCCTCTCTCTCGCTCAGCAGTCAGGACGCCTTTTAAACCACAAGTGAACCACGGCAACTCACGACTTTTAAACCACAAGTGAACCACGGCAACTCAGCCCATCAGAGGAGGTGAATCGTGGAGACCCCGGAGCATTGGGTGTCAGGCCCGTTAATGATCTGCCTACTGTACTTTCAGCCCGCGCGGCGAGCGGCGCATTTACGCCATTTTCCCTTATTTGGCATCAAGTCGACACCAACCTTGATTTTGGCGTCGGAAGCTATTCTCCGCCAAATCGCGTTTCGCGATTTTGGCGTTGGCAAGCGGAGAATCCCGCCATTTATATTTGGAAGGATTTGAGTTTCAAAGAGATGTGAGAATCACGGAACCTCAGATTAACGAAGGGAATAAATGTTTTAGAGTTACTGTGGAGACTTTCCTGTTAGAAACAACTCTGCTGGGAGATATTTTTGTCCCCTTCATTTACTGGATTTGCTGGCTAGGCCAGCATTTATTGCCCATCCCTAGTTGTTCTTCTGAAGCTGGTGGTGAGTTGCCTTCTTGAACTGCTGCAGTCCCTGCGGTGTAGGTACACTCACTGTGCTGTTAGGGAGGGAGCTCCAGGATTTTTCCCCAGCGGTAGCGAAGGAACGCCGATATATTTCCAAGTCGGGGTGGTGAATGACTTGGAGGGGAACCTCCAGGTGGTGGGATTCCCAGGTGACATTGCCATTCTGACCCTATCTCTCCTTCTTCACATTGTAGTTCCTGCTTGATAGATGTTTCCGAAGTATTCCGACTGTTTGTTCTCATGAGAAGTGCATGAGAAGCATTTTGGAAAGAACAAGTACGGTTATTGTGGCACAAAAGCAGAAAACGCTGGACAACCTCAGCAGCTCTGACAGCACCTGTGCAGAGAGGAGGGCGCTAACGTTTCCAGTCTGGATGGCTCTTTGTCAAAGCTTTTATGCTTATTGAGGGCTGAGCAGCTTAAATATTTGTCTTTATGTTGCATGCAAAACATGATTATGGAATTATAAATAGAAATGTCTGTTGAGAATTTAGAGATGCATTAAAATATCGCAACGAGCTTCATGCAATTAATCAACTTTATTGTTTTCAATGTGACAGCTGGCAAACATTGAACATAGAAAGTTACTTGACAGTTCCATTATGGACTGCATTTGCACCTTCCAAATGTGTTTAACCTTCACGTCCACTGTTTCTTCAGAAGTGAGGATCACTTGCTATATGACTGAACTGCAAAATATTGCAAGATCAACACCTTGTATTGATGTAGCATAGTTAAAATCATAGAATCCCTACAGTGAAGAAGGAGACCATTCGGCCCGCTGAGTCTGCATCGACACTTGGAAAGAGCATCTTACTTAGGCCCACGCCTCCATAACTCAGTAACTGCACCGAACCTTTTGTCCCAATGTGTCCCAAGGTGGTTCACAGGAGTGACTGTCAGACACAATTTGACACTGGGCCCATCATGGTGGGCAAAATCTTGGACAAAGGAATAGGTTTTAAGGCATCTCCAAAAATCATAGAAATTCAACAATGCAGAAGGAGTCCATTCAGCCCATCGAATCTGCGCTGACACTCTGAATGAGCACCCTACCTCGTCCCACTCTCTCACCCTATCCCTGTAACGCCACCTAATCTGCACATCTTGGGATACTAAGGGGCAATTTTATCACGGTCAATCCACCTAGCCTGCATATCTTTGGACTGTGGGAGGAAACCGGAGGAAACCCTTGCTGACATGGGGAGAACGTGCAAACTCTATGCAGGCAGAGTTCCCAAGGCTGGAATTGAACCCAGGTCCCTGGCGCTGTGAGGCAGCAGTGCTCACCACCGTGTCGTCCCTGTGCCCTATGTGAAGGGCCAGAGGAGAAATTGCTTCTATTAGAATGTCAATTCATGTGACTCTCACCTGAAGATAAATGGCATTTATTCCAGCTTAATAGCATCCATTATTGCTGAGTAACTACTTTTGTTTAAAGGGGCCATCTTCTTGCCTCAGTTGCAATTGAGCTTCATTTTGGTATAAACCTATCAAACTCTTCCTGGAGTAATACCAAATCATTGGGTGGGATTTTACTCTGCCCAATGGGAAAATTGGAGGTGGGACTTCTATCCACATTATCTTTGCAGAGGGTTGGGGTGTCCACAATGTTTGTCATTCCTGGGATGTGCATATTGCTGTCAAGTTTGGCTTATATTGCCAACCTTTGGTTGTCCAGGTTTGAACAACTGCACGGCTGTTTCCACCACGAGTGGCTGTTGCTTGGGCCCGAAGCTCCGGAATCCCTCCCAACACCGCTCTGTCTCTCCCCCTCACAACATTCCTTAAAAACCAACACAGGGACCACATTTTCGATCACTCCCCTAATATCTCCTCCTGTGAAGCAAAGCTATATTTCATTTTATAATGTCCCTTTGAATCACTCTGGGATGTTTAATTACATTAAAGGCTCTTAATAAATACATGTTGCTGTTGATACGCCACTCTGATGGAAAGTAAGAAATCAGTCACATGGGTATGGGTCTGGAGTCACATGCTGGCCAGGATGGACAGGAATACAACAGTAATTAAGTAGGAGGATTGTTTTGATCTGATACGTTGGGCTGGATTCACCAATTTTCAGGCTATGTCCGGAGGATTTGTGGCGTTTTACGTCAAAAAAATTGGCGCCACCCTAGCACCCATCCTCCAACCGGTTTGGGGCCACCAGCTGCGCCACGTAATACGCCTGGCCTCCACAAAATAAATGGCTGGAGAATTGCCGAGTCCATGGCCGCGCACGCGCATGGCGATGACCTGCAGCGGTCACGCCGCACAAAATGGCGCCGGCCGTGCGCGGACCCGACAATGCCAGACAGTGCTCCCCTGGACACCCCTTGGCCAGCCCCTGGCTACCCCTCTCCAGCCCCCCCCTAGTCCTCGCCTGAGCCCCCGCCCGGCTGGCAGCACGACTCCTGCCAGACAGCCCACAGCCGCAACGCCGGGTTCCCGACCACTGAGCCAATGAGTCAACCGCGCGGTCAGGAACTCGGCCCATCGGGGGGCAGCATTGGGCGAGGGCCTTCAGGTGACGTCCTGAGGCAGCCCCAACGGTATGCGGTGCGTGCCGTGACGATGCCGTTTTGGAGGGCGCAGGGCTTGCGAAAGCAGGCGCCGCTCCCGATTTGATCGTAAAAAGGGATTCTCCACCCAATCACTGATTACAAAATCGGCGTCGGGGAATGGAGAACCCCAGCCCTTAACTCTGTTTCTCTCCACAGATGCTACCAGACCAGTTAAATTTATACAGCATTTTCGTTTTTTATTTTTGAATATAACATTTCCTGATTTAAAAAATAAAAAAAAAATACATTTAGAGTGCCCAATTATTCTTTTTTTTCCAATTAAGGGGTAATTTAGCATTGCTAATCCACCTACCTTGCATATCTTTTTGGGTTGTGAGTCATGCAATCAAGGGGAGAATGTGCAAACTCCATGTGGACAGTGACCCAGCAGTGCTAACCACTGTGCCGCCCAGACATTTCCTTATCCAAAGCATGTGAATGAATCAGTGCAATTTTTAGAATATCTTCATGGCCACTTACACTGCTACCCAAATTTTGAAATGTGTGCAATTTTGGTGTCCTTATCTGAGGAAGGGTGTTCTTGTTTTGGAGGGAGTGCAGCAAAGGTTTACCAGGCTGATTTCTGGGATGGAAGACGAGGACCAGTTGCAGAGGGAGGAGCCAAGTCCTAGGTTTTGGAGTTTTGATATGAGCTTGGCTGGGATTATGGTGTTGAAGGCGGAGCTGAAGTCAATAAATCGGAGCCTGATGTAGGAGTCCTTGTTGTCGAGATGCTCCAGGGTTGAGTGTAGGGCCAGGGAGTTGGCGTCTGCTGTGGACTGATTCTGGCGAGATGCGAATTGTGGAGTGGATCAAGGAATTCTGGGAGGATGGAGTTGATGTGTCTCATTACCAACCTCTCAAAGCACTTCACAATGATGGTCGTCATTGAGGCACGTTGCCTGCTTCTTCTTTGGCACCGGTATGACGGCGGTCTTCTTGAATCAGATGGGAACCTCAGAAGGAATAGTTTGAAGATGTCCGTGAACAAACCGGCCAGTTTGAAAGCAACTCAGCTTTTAAAAAATTCTTTCACAGAACGTGGGTGTCACGGGAAAGGTCAGCATTGATTGCCCATTCCTAACTCCCCTTGAGAAGGTGGTGATGAGCCATCTTCATGAACCACCGCTGTCCATCTGGTGTTTGTCCATCCACAGTGCTTTTAAGAAGGAAGTTCCAAGATTTTGATCCAGCAACAGTTAAGGAACGGTGTTATAATTCCAAATCAGAATAATGTAATGGCTTGGAGAGGAACCTGAAGATGATGCTGTTCTTGTCCTTCTAGGTGGCAATGGTCTTGGGTTGATGGAGGTCGTGGGTTTGGAAGGTGCTGCCAAAGAAACCTTGAATATTTGCTGCAGTGCATCTTGTAGATGGTTCACACTGCTGCCATTGGTGGAGGAGGAAATTAACGTATTAACTGATGAATGAGGTGTCAATCATGTGGGCTGCTTTGTCCTGGATGGTGTCAAGCTTATTGAGTGTTGTTGGAGCTGCGCTCATCCAGGAGAGCATTCCATTACACTCCTGACTTGTGCCTTGTAGATAGTGGACAGGTTTTGGAGGGTCAGGAGATGGGTACTCAACAAAGAATTTCCAGCCTGTAAACTACTCTTGTAAGCTGGTCCAGTTCAGTTTTTGGTTAATGGTAACCTTCTGGATGTTAGTAAGTATAGTCTGAGGATGCTAGTCTCTCTCCCCTGCAATCTTACCATCGTCCTACAATTTTGTTTCCTTCAGATAATTATCCAATTACCAAAGATGTCGCTTTAGAGACCAGTGTAACAAACATAGATGGAGGGATCTGTTAACTATAGCACAGAAAGAAGGGTTCCCAAGCCTTCTTCTGAAAGGATTCAAGAACAATTAAAGAAGAAAGATTTTCTTCAGAGAAGTAAACAACTACGATTGTTTATGTGAATAGATGTGTTCAAAGGATTTCATAACAGATATAGCGTGAAGTCTTCATTTTAGGTAAAAATAAGGGGCTGGATTCTCCGTCCCGCCGCGCCACATTTCTGCTTCGACCTGCCGGCGGGATTCTCCGATTCTCCGGCTGGTAAATGGGGTTTCCCATTGTGGGGCAGCCCCACACTGTCGGGGAAACCCCAGGCCCCGGCAAAATGGAGCATCCTGTCGGCGTAGAATCCAGCTCAAGATGTATAATTTTCAACAGTTTGAGAGGCTGGAAAGATAGACCCACAGGAGTCCGCCCTGGAATTTCCCACCCACAGGCCCTTTGATGTTCTGTCAAAGAGTCCGTCCCGCCCACGATGATGCTTGAAATAGGTGGCACTGGAGAATTTATCCCCCAGAAACTGACAAGCTAATTCCATACGACGGTACAGACCAATCTAATGTGATTTGATTTGATTTTGATTTGACTTGATTTATTGTCACATGTACCGAAGTACAATGAAAAATATTTTTTGCGGTCGAGGAACGTACACAGTACGTACATAGTAGACAAAAGCAAAATCAACAGAGGACATTGACAAATGATACATCGACAAAACAGTGATTGGTTACAGTGTGGAACAAGGAGCCAAACAAAGCAAATACATGAGCAAGAGCAGCATAGGCGTCATGAGCAGTGTTCTTACAGGGATCAGATCAGTCCAAGGGGGCGTCGCTCCATCTCAGTGCCAACTGGCTAGTGTTGCCTAGTGCTAGCACCCTCCCGGCGTCTGATGTGAAGGTGGTTCGTATCTGCAAGGAGACAGCCAAAGAACCCCTCTTGCAGCGTGTCATGCACCACTTCGCCAATGGCTGGCAGAAAGGGCAGTGCCCTCAATTTTACAATGTAAGGGATGACCTGAAGGTGATTGATGGTATCCTCCTCAAGCTGGACCGGACTGTCATTCCACTCAGTCTCCAGAGCTTGGTGCTCCGCCAAATCCATGAGGGACACCTGGGTGTCGAGAAGTGCAGACGCAGAGCCAGGCAGGCTGTCTACTGGCCCGGTATTAGCCAGGACATCTCGAACATGGTCCTCAACTGTGCGACCTAGCAACGCTTCCAGCCAGCACAGAGCAAGGAGATGCTCCAGCAGCATGAAATCGAGACCTCCCCGTGGTCCAAGGTTGGCATCGACCTCTTTTGTGCGAATGGTCGCGACTGCGTGTTGATTATTGACTATTTCTCCAATTACCCTGAAGTCGTGAAGCTCTCAGACCTCACATCTCGGACCGTTATCAAGGCCTGTAAGGAGACGTTCTCCAGGCATGGTATCCCACTCACTGTCATGAGTGACAATGGCCCGTGCTTCAGCAGCCATGAATGGTCTATGTTTGCCAAGTCATACCATTTCAAACATGTCACTTCCAGCCCACACTATCCGCAGTCCAATGGAAAAGTCGAGAAAGGGGTGCACATTGTGAAACAGCTCATCTGCAAGGCCGCGGATTCTGCTTCTGACATCTACCTTGCGCTGCTTGCGTACAGGGCGACCCCACTGTTGAACAGGGACCTGCGGACGATACTTCCATCCATACACATGCCCCACCTGGATCACCTCCCGGTGCTGCAGAAGGTGCAGCAACTCCAAAACCAGCAAAAGTAGGGCTATGATGCCAATGCCACCGATTTTCCCGTGTTATCCCTGGCAGACACTGTCAGGATCAAGATACTGGATGGTAGCTGGTCTGCTCCAGTGGTCGTTGTTCGACAGGCTGCGCCCTGCTCGTATGTTGTACGTATGGCTGATGGTTCTGTTGTGTGACGAAACAGCGACGTTGCCTGCCCTGCAACCGCTTTCTTCTCCATTCCCGTCCGTTGTTTTGCCACCTCCTGATACCTCGAACTACGAGGCCACCAGTCAGGCTTCTATCCCGCCTGTCAAGGCACCGTCGTCCCCACCTCCACCTCTCCGGCGATCGACAAGGATCCCACGCAAGCCCCAGAGACTGGACTTATGAACATTTGTTTTGTTTGCTATGTTCTGTTTTCTCACATTAGATAGCTGTCTTCACATGTAAGTACGTTCACATATGCCAACAAATCATAAAAAAAGGGTGAGATGTCATGATGTGGAGACATGCAGATAATGATATACAGATAGGAACAGGCAGGCAGCTAATGAACACAGAGAACAGGACATGACCAATGAGTAGGCTGCACACTCAGGGGTGGTATCTCATTATAAAAGGCACAAGGCACTCACATTCTGCCTCTTCCCACTGATGAACATTTACAGAGTGAGTCAGGGTGTATGTACAGTATCACACCTCCAGCACGTGGCTAAGAGATCGTCTGGTTCAGTCAGACAGAGTAACCACACTTAGTTTAGCAGAGAGTCGGGCTCACGGAGAACTGTTTTAACTGTGCTACTGGTTTAATAAATCAGATTGAGGGCAGCACGGTGGCCTAGTGGTTAGCACAGCTGCCTCACGGCGCTGAGGTCCCAGGTTCGATACCGGCTCTGGGTCACTGTCCATGTGGAGTTTGCACATTCTCCCCGTGTCTGCGTGGGTTTCGCCCCCACAACCCAAAAATGTGCAGGTTAGGTGGATTGGCTAAATTGCCCCCTTAATTGGAAAAAATAATTGGGTAATCTAAATTTATAAAAAATAAAAAAAAAATAAAAAATTTATCAGATTGAACTAACTTCAAGGTCTGGAGTATCTTTTGGTTAAAGCTGCATCCAGCTGCAGCCTGTGTTATCACAGAGTACATAACACAACATCGTTGAGGAGTCTTGTAGCGGTGGGGAAGAAGCTCTCTTATTAGTATGTAAGTATACTTCACAGTTAAGTATCTCATGCTTTTTGAATCCTGATATTGTAAACCATGCAAGGAAAGACGCTGATTAACATTGACTAGCTCTCGAGGATTTGTCTGTGTCCGTAATGTCAGCAGAAATAAGAATGAGCATTCAGGACAGAAAGTTTCAGAAGTCAGTATTGTAGGATTGAGGAAGGGTACGAGAAAGAATCAGGGGTAGGTTTCTCCATTAAAAGACTAAGAGCTGACGCCGGGACAGAATCAGTGGACTTCCACGACAACAAAATAGGTGTTGTTCCTGGACCAATCGTTAATCGTGGCATCAACCGTTAATGGGATAGCACAGGCGCCATGAGGAAAAGAGAGCCATTCCAATGAAAAACGGTGTCGGATTTACTGGGGTCGGGATAGACACTCAAGAGGCAGACAGGCTAAAGCTGAACATACACACTCCACTCTCCTCACACACACCCCTCACACACTCCACTCCCCTCACACACTCCCCTCGCACACTCCACTCCCCTCACACACTCCCCTTCCACACTCCCCTCGCAACACTCCACTCCCCTCACACACTCCCCTCGCACACTCCACTCCCCTCACACACTCCCCCCACACACTCCCCTCACACACTCCACTCCCCTCACACACTCCCCTCACACACTCCCCTCGCACACTCCACTCCCCTCACACACTCCCCCCTCACACTCCCCTCACACACTCCACTCCCCTCACACACTCCACTCTCCTCAAACACTCCCCTCACACACTCCACTCCCCTCACACACTCCCCTCACACACTCCCCTCGCACAGTCCACTCCCCTCACACACTCCCCTCACACACTCCGCTCCCCTCACACACTCCCCCCACACACTCCCCTCACACACTCCACTCCCCTCACACACTCCCCTCGCACACTCCACTCCCCTCACACACTCCCCTCACACACTCCTCTCCCCTCACACACTCCCCTCACACACTCCACTCCCCTCACACACTCCACTCTCCTCAAACACTCCCCTCACACACTCCACTCCCCTCACACACTCCCCTCGCACACTCCACTCCCCTCACACACCTCACACACTCCCCCACACACTCCCCTCACACACTCCACTCCCCTCACACACTCCACTATCCTCAAACACTCCCCTCACACACTCCACTCCCCTCACACACTCCCCTCGCACACTCCACTCCCCTCACACACTCCCCTCACACACTCCACTCCCCTCACACACTCCCCTCACACACTCCCCTCGCAACACTCCACTCCCCTCACACACTCCCCTCACACACTCCACTCCCCTCACACACTCCCCCCACACACTCCCCTCACACACTCCACTCCCCTCACACACTCCACTCCCCCCAAACACTTCCCTCACACACTCCCCTCGCACACTCCCCTCGCACACTCCACTCCCCCCACACACTCCCCTCGCACACTCCACTCCCCCCAAACACTTCCCTCACACACTCCCCTCACACACTCCCCTCACACACTCCACTCCCCCCACACACTCCCCTCGCACACTCCACCCCCCTCACACACTCCACTCCCCCAAACACTTCCCTCACACACTCCCCTCACACACTCCCCTCGCACACTCCACTCCCCTCAGACACTCCACTCCCCTCACACTCCACTCCCCCAAACACTTCCCTCACACACTCCCCTCGCACAATCCATTCCCCTCACACACTCCACTCTCCCCAGACACTCCACTCCCCTCACACACGCCACTCCCCCCAAACACTTCCCTCACACACTCCCCTCACACACTCCATTCCCCTCACACACTCCACTCCCCCCAGACACTCCACTCCCCTCACACACTCCACTCCCCTAAACACTTCCCTCACACACTCCCTCACACACTCCACTCCCCTCACACACTCCCCTCACACACTCCCCTCACACAGTCCATTCCCCTCAGACACTCCACTCCCCTCACACACTCCACTCCCCCCAAACACTTCCCTCACACACACCCCTCACACACTCCACTCCTCTCACACACTCCACTCCCCTCACACACTCCACTCCCCCAAACACTTCCCTCACACACTCCACTCCCCCAAACACTTCCCTCACACACTCACCTCACACACTCCCCTCACACACTCCACTCCCCTGACACACTCCACTCCTCTCACACACTCCACTCCCCCCAAAAACTTCCCTCACACACTCCACTCCTCTAACACACTGCACTCCCCTCAGACACTTCCCTCACACACTCCCCTCACACACTCCACTCCCCTCACACACCCCACTCCCCCCAAACACTTCCCTCACACACTCCCCTCACACACTGCACTCCTCTCACACACTCCACTCCCTTCACAAACTCCACTCCCCCAAACACTTCCCTCACACACTCCCCTCACACACTCCCCTCACACACTCCACTCCCCAAACACTTCCCTCACTTTCCTCACACACTCCCCTCACACACGCCACTCCCCCAAACACTTCCCTCACACACTCCACTCCCCCAAACACTTCCCTCACACACTCCACTCCCCCAAACACTTCCCTCACACACTCACCTCACACACTCCCCTCACACACTCCACTCCCCTGACACACTCCACTCCTCTCACACACTCCACTCCCCCCAAAAACTTCCCTCACACACTCCACTCCTCTAACACACTGCACTCCCCTCAGACACTTCCCTCACACACTCCCCTCACACACTCCACTCCCCTCACACACCCCACTCCCCCCAAACACTTCCCTCACACACTCCCCTCACACACTGCACTCCTCTCACACACTCCCCTCACACACTGCACTCCCCTCACACACTCCACTCCCCTCACACACCCCACTCCCCCCAAACACTTCCCTCACACACTCCCCTCACACACTGCACTCCCCTCACACACTCCACTCCCATCGCACACAGCCACTCCCCCCAAACACTTCCCTCACACACTCCCATCACACACTCCACTCCCCTCAGACACTCTACTCCCCCCAAACACTCCCCTCACACACTCCACTCCCCTCACACACTCCACTCTCCCCAAACGCTTCCCTCACACACTCCCCTCACACACTCCACTCCCCTCACACACTCCACTCCCCCCAAACGCTTCCCTCACACACTCCCCTCACACACTCCACTCCTCTCACACACTCCACTCCCCCCAAACACTCCCCTCACACACTCCCCTTGCACACTCCGCTCCCCCCACACACTCCCCTCACACACTCCACTCCTCTCACACACTCCACTCCCCTCAGACACTCCACTCTCCCAACGCTCCCCTCGCACACTCCACTCCCCCCAAACACTTCCCTCACACACTCACCTCACACACTCCCCTCACACACCCCACTCCCCCCAAACACTTCCCTCACACACTCCCATCACACACTCCACTCCCCTCAGACACTCTACTCCCCCCAAACACTCCCCTCACACACTCCACTCCCCTCACACACCTCCACTCTCCCCAAACGCTTCCCTCACACACTCCCCTCACACACTCCACTCCCCTCACACACTCCACTCCCCCCAAACGCTTCCCTCACACACTCCCCTCACACACTCCACTCCTGTCACACACTCCACTCCCCCCAAACACTCCCCTCACACACTCCCCTTGCACACTCCGCTCCCCCCCACACACTCCCCTCACACACTCCACTCCTCTCACACACTCCACTCCCCTCAGACACTCCACTCTCCCAACGCTCCCCTCGCACACTCCACTCCCCCCAAACACTTCCTCACACACTCACCTCACACACTCCCCTCACACACCCCACTCCCCCAAACACTTCCCTCACACACTCCCCTCACACACTCCACTCCCCTCACACACTCCACTCCCCTCACACACCCCACTCCCCCCAAACACTTCCCTCACACACTCCCCTCACACACTGCACTCCCCTCACACACTCCACTCCCATCGCAACACCCACTCCCCCCCAAACACTTCCCTCACACACTCCACTCCCATCACACACTCCACTCCCCTCAGACACTCTACTCCCCCCAAACACTCCCCTCACACACTCCACTCCCCTCACACACTAAACTCTCCCCAAAACGCTTCCCTCACACACTCCCCTCACACACGCCACTCCCCCCAAACACTCCCCTCACACACTCCCCTCACACACTCCACTCCCCTCAGACACTCCACCCCCCAACACTTCCCTCAGACACTCCCCTCACACACTCCACTCCTCTCACACACTCCACTCCCCTCAGACACTCCAGTCCCCCCAAACACTCCCCTCACACACTCCATTCCCCTCACACACTCCACTCCCCTCACACACTCCCCTCACACACTCCCCTCACACACTCCACTCCCCTCACACACCTCACACACTCCCCCACACACTCCCCTCACACACTCCACTCCCCTCACACACTCCACTATCCTCAAACACTCCCCTCACACACTCCACTCCCCTCACACACTCCCCTCGCACACTCCACTCCCCTCACACACTCCCCTCACACACTCCACTCCCCTCACACACTCCCCTCACACACTCCCCTCGCAACACTCCACTCCCCTCACACACTCCCCTCACACACTCCACTCCCCTCACACACTCCCCCCACACACTCCCCTCACACACTCCACTCCCCTCACACACTCCACTCCCCCCAAACACTTCCCTCACACACTCCCCTCGCACACTCCCCTCGCACACTCCACTCCCCCCACACACTCCCCTCGCACACTCCACTCCCCCCAAACACTTCCCTCACACACTCCCCTCACACACTCCCCTCACACACTCCACTCCCCCCACACACTCCCCTCGCACACTCCACCCCCTCACACACTCCACTCCCCCAAACACTTCCCTCACACACTCCCCTCACACACTCCCCTCGCACACTCCACTCCCCTCAGACACTCCACTCCCCTCACACTCCCACTCCCCCAAACACTTCCCTCACACACTCCCCTCGCACAATCCATTCCCCTCACACACTCCACTCTCCCCAGACACTCCACTCCCCTCACACACGCCACTCCCCCCAAACACTTCCCTCACACACTCCCCTCACACACTCCATTCCCCTCACACACTCCACTCCCCCCAGACACTCCACTCCCCTCACACACTCCACTCCCCTAAACACTTCCCTCACACACTCCCCTCACACACTCCACTCCCCTCACACACTCCCCTCACACACTCCCCTCACACAGTCCATTCCCCTCAGACACTCCACTCCCCTCACACACTCCACTCCCCTCACACACTCCACTCCCCCCAAACACTTCCCTCACACACACCCCTCACACACTCCACTCCTCTCACACACTCCACTCCCCTCACACACTCCACTCCCCCAAACACTTCCCTCACACACTCCACTCCCCCAAACACTTCCCTCACACACTCACCTCACACACTCCCCTCACACACTCCACTCCCCTGACACACTCCACTCCTTCACACACTCCACTCCCCCCAAAAACTTCCCTCACACACTCCACTCCTCTAACACACTGCACTCCCCTCAGACACTTCCCTCACACACTCCCCTCACACACTCCACTCCCCTCACACACCCCACTCCCCCCAACACTTCCCTCACACACTCCCCTCACACACTGCACTCCTCTCACACACTCCACTCCCTTCACAAACTCCACTCACCCAAACACTTCCCTCACACACTCCCCTCACACACTCCCCTCACACACTCCACTCCCCAAACACTTCCCTCACTTTCCTCACACACTCCCCTCACACACGCCACTCCCCCAAACACTTCCCTCACACACTCCATTCCCCCAAACACTTCCCTCACACACTCCACTCCCCCAAACACTTCCCTCACACACTCACCTCACACACTCCCCTCACACACTCCACTCCCCTGACACACTCCACTCCTCTCACACACTCCACTCCCCCCAAAAACTTCCCTCACACACTCCACTCCTCTAACACACTGCACTCCCCTCAGACACTTCCCTCACACACTCCCCTCACACACTCCACTCCCCTCACACACCCCACTCCACCCCAAACACTTCCCTCACACACTCCCCTCACACACTGCACTCCTCTCACACACTCCCCTCACACACTGCACTCCCCTCACACACTCCACTCCCCTCACACACCCCACTCCCCCCAAACACTTCCCTCACACACTCCCCTCACACACTGCACTCCCCTCACACACTCCACTCCCATCGCACACGCCACTCCCCCCAAACACTTCCCTCACACACTCCCATCACACACTCCACTCCCCTCAGACACTCTACTCCCCCCAAACACTCCCCTCACACACTCCACTCCCCTCACACACTCCACTCTCCCCAAACGCTTCCCTCACACACTCCCCTCACACACTCCACTCCCCTCACACACTCCACTCCCCCCAAACACTTCCCTCACACACTCCCCTCACACACTCCACTCCTCTCACACACTCCACTCCCCCCAACACTCCCCTCACACACTCCCCTTGCACACTCCGCTCCCCCCACACACTCCCCTCACACACTCCACTCCTCTCACACACTCCACTCCCCTCAGACACTCCACTCTCCCAACGCTCCCCTCGCACACTCCACTCCCCCCAAACACTTCCCTCACACACTCACCTCACACACTCCCCTCACACACCCCACTCCCCCCAAACACTTCCCTCACACACTCCCATCACACACTCCACTCCCCTCAGACACTCTACTCCCCCCAAACACTCCCCTCACACACTCCACTCCCCTCACACACTCCACTCTCCCCAAACGCTTCCCTCACACACTCCCCTCACACACTCCACTCCCCTCACACACTCCACTCCCCCCAAACGCTTCCCTCACACACTCCCCTCACACACTCCACTCCTCTCACACACTCCACTCCCCCCAAACACTCCCCTCACACACTCCCCTTGCACACTCCGCTCCCCCCACACACTCCCCTCACACACTCCACTCCTCTCACACACTCCACTCCCCTCAGACACTCCACTCTCCCAACGCTCCCCTCGCACACTCCACTCCCCCCAAACACTTCCCTCACACACTCACCTCACACACTCCCCTCACACACCCCACTCCCCCCAAACACTTCCCTCACACACTCCCCTCACACACTGCACTCCCCTCACACACTCCACTCCCCTCACACACCCCACTCCCCCCAAACACTTCCCTCACACACTCCCCTCACACACTGCACTCCCCTCACACACTCCACTCCCATCGCACACGCCACTCCCCCCCAAACACTTCCCTCACACACTCCCATCACACACTCCACTCCCCTCAGACACTCTACTCCCCCCAAACACTCCCCTCACACACTCCACTCCCCCCAAACACTTCCCTCACACACTCACCTCACACACTCCCCTCACACATTCCACTCCCCTGACACACTCCACTCCTCTCACACACTCCACTCCCCCCAAAAACTTCCCTCACACACTCCCCTCACACACTCCACTCCTCTAACACACTGCACTCCCCTCAGACACTTCCCTCACACACTCCCCTCACACACTCCACTCCCCTCACACACCCCACTCGCCCCAAACACTTCCCTCACACACTCCCCTCACACACTGCACTCCCCTCACACACTCTACTCCCATCGCACACGCCACTCCCCCCAAACACTTCCCTCACACACTCCACTCCCATCACACACTCCACTCCCCTCAGACACTCTACTCCCCCCCAAACACTCCCCTCACACACTCCACTCCCCTCACACACTAAACTCTCCCCAAACGCTTCCCTCACACACTCCCCTCACACACGCCACTCCCCCCAAACACTCCCCTCACACACTCCCCTCACACACTCCACTCCCCTCAGACACTCCACTCCCCCAACACTTCCCTCAGACACTCCCCTCACACACTCCACTCCTCTCACACACTCCACTCCCCTCAGACACTCCAGTCCCCCCAAACACTCCCCTCACACACTCCATTCCCCTCACACACTCCACTCCCCTCACACACTCCCCTCACACACTCCCCTCACACACTCCACTCCCCTCACACACCTCACACACTCCCCACACACACTCCCCTCACACACTCCACTCCCCTCACACACTCCACTATCCTCAAACACTCCCCTCACCCACTCCACTCCCCTCACACACTCCCCTCGCACACATCCACTCCCCTCACACACTCCCCTCACACACTCCACTCCCCTCACACACTCCCCTCACACACTCCCCTCGCAACACTCCACTCCCCTCACACACTCCCTCACACACTCCACTCCCCTCACACACTCCCCCCACACACTCCCCTCACCACCTCCCTCCCCTCACACACTCCACTCCCCCCAACACTTCCCTCACACACTCCCCTCGCACACTCCCTCGCACACTCCACTCCCCCCACACACTCCCCTCGCACACTCCACTCCCCCCAAACACTTCCCTCACACACTCCCCTCACACACTCCCCTCACACACTCCACTCCCCCCACACACTCCCCTCGCACACTCCACCCCCCTCACACACTCCACTCCCCCAAACACTTCCCTCACACACTCCCCCCACACACTCCCCTCGCACACTCCACTCCCCTCAGACACTCCACTCCCTCACACTCCACTCCCCCAAACACTTCCCTCACACACTCCCCTCGCACAATCCATTCCCCTCACACACTCCACTCTCCCCAGACACTCCACTCCCCTCACACACGCCACTCCCCCCAAACACTTCCCTCACACACTCCCCTCACACACTCCATTCCCCTCACACACTCCACTCCCCCCAGACACTCCACTCCCCTCACACACTCCACTCCCCTAAACACTTCCCTCACACACTCCCCTCACACACTCCACTCCCCTCACACACTCCCCTCACACAGTCCATTCCCCTCAGACACTCCACTCCCCTCACACACTCGACTCCCCTCACACACTCCACTCCCCCCAAACACTTCCCTCACACACACCCCTCACACACTCCACTCCTCTCACACACTCCACTCCCCTCACACACTCCACTCCCCCAAACACTTCCCTCACACACTCCACTCCCCCAAACACTTCCCTCACACACTCACCTCACACACTCCCCTCACACACTCCACTCCCCTGACACACTCCACTCCTCTCACACACTCCACTCCCCCCAAAAACTTCCCTCACACACTCCACTCCTCTAACACACTGCACTCCCCTCAGACACTTCCCTCACACACTCCCCTCACACACTCCACTCCCCTCACACACCCCACTCCCCCCAAACACTTCCCTCACACACTCCCCTCACACACTGCACTCCTCTCACACACTCCACTCCCTTCACAAACTCCACTCCCCCAAACACTTCCCTCACACACTCCCCTCACACACTCCCCTCACACACTCCCCTTACACACTCCCCTCACACACTCCACTCCCCAAACACTTTCCTCACTTTCCTCACACACTCCCCTCACACACTCCCCTTACACACTCCCCTCACACACTCCACTCCCCAAACACTTTCCTCACTTCCCTCACACACTCCCCTCACACACGCCACTCCCCCAAACACTTCCCTCACACACTCCACTCCCCCAAACACTTCCCTCACACACTCCACTCCCCCAAACACTTCCCTCACACACTCACCTCACACACTCCCCTCACACACTCCACTCCCCTGACACACTCCACTCCTCCCACACACTCCACTCCCCCCAAAAACTTCCCTCACACACTCCCCTCACACACTCCACTCCTCTAACACACTGCACTCCCCTCAGACACTCCCCTCACACACTCCCCTCACACACTCCACTCCCCTCACACACCCCACTCCCCCCAAACACCTCCCTCACACACACTCCCCTCACACACTCCACTCCCCTCACACACCCCACTCCCCCCAACACTTCCCTCACACACTCCCCTCACACACTGCACTCCTCTCACACACTCCACTCCCTTCACAAACTCCACTCCCCCCAAACACCTCCCTCACACACTCCCCTCACACACTCCACTCCCCTCACACACCCCCTCCCCCAACACTTCCCTCACACACTCCCCTCACACACTCCACTCCCCAAACACTTCCCTCACTTTCCTCACACACTCCCCTCACACACTCCACTCCCCCCAAACACTTCCCTCACACACTCCCCTCACACACGCCACTCCCCCAAACACTTCACTCACACACTCCCGTCACACACTCCACTCCTCTCACACACTCCACTCCCCTCACACACTCCACTCCCCCAAACACTTCCCTCACACACTCACCTCACACACTCCCCTCACACACTCCACTCCCCTGACACACTCCACTCCTCTCACACACTCCACTCCCCCAAACACTTCCCTCACACACTCCACTCCTCTAACACACTGCACTCCCCTCAGACACTTCCCTCACACACTCCCCTCACACACTCCACTCCCCTCACACACCCCACTCCCCCAAACACTTCACTCACACACTCCCGTCACACACTCCACTCCTCTCACACACTCCACTCCCCTCACACACTCCACTCCCCCAAACACTTCCCTCACACACTCCACTCCCCCAAATACTTCCCTCACACACTCACCTCACACACTCCCCTCACACACTCCACTCCCCTGACACACTCCACTCCTCTCACACACTCCACTCCCCCCAAAAACTTCCCTCACACACTCCACTCCTCTAACACACTGCACTCCCCTCAGACACTTCCCTCACACACTCCCCTCACACACTCCACTCCCCTCACACACCCCACTCCCCCCAAACACTTCCCTCACACACTCCCCTCACACACTGCACTCCCCTCACACACTCCACTCCCCTCACACACCCCACTCCCCCCAAACACTTCCCTCACACACTCCCCTCACACACTGCACTCCCCTCACACACTCCACTCCCATCGCACACGCCACTCCCCCCAAACACTTCCCTCACACACTCCCATCACACACTCCACTCCCCTCAGACACTCTACTCCCCCCAAACACTCCCCTCACACACTCCACTCCCCTCACACACTCCACTCTCCCCAAACGCTTCCCTCACACACTCCCCTCACACACTCCACTCCCCTCACACACTCAACTCCCCCCAAACGCTTCCCTCACACACTCCCCTCACACACTCCACTCCTCTCACACACTCCACTCCCCCCAAACACTCCCCTCACACACTCCCCTTGCACACTCCGCTCCCCCCACACACTCCCCTCACACACTCCACTCCTCTCACACACTCCACTCCCCTCAGACACTCCACTCTCCCAACGCTCCCCTCGCACACTCCACTCCCCCAAACACTTCCCTCACACACTCACCTCACACACTCCCCTCACACACCCCACTCCCCCCAAACACTTCCCTCACACACTCCCCTCACACACTGCACTCCCCTCACACACTCCACTCCCCTCACACACCCCACTCCCCCCAAACACTTCCCTCACACACTCCCCTCACACACTGCACTCCCCTCACACACTCCACTCCCATCGCACACGCCACTCCCCCCAAACACTTCCCTCACACACTCCCATCACACACTCCACTCCCCTCAGACACTCTACTCCCCCCAAACACTCCCCTCACACACTCCACTCCCCTCACACACTCCACTCTCCTCAAACACTCCCCTCACACACTCCACTCTCCCCAAACACTCCCCTCACACACTCCCCAGACACTCCACTCCTCTCACACACGCCACTCCCCCAAACGCTTCCCTCACACATTCCCATCACACACTCCACTCCCCTCAGACACTCCACTCCCCCAACACTTCCCTCACACACTCCCATCACACACTCCACTCCCCTCAGACACTCCATGGCCACACACACTCCCCCCACCCACTCCACTCCCCTCACACACTCCCCTCACGCCCTCCGCTCCCCCCACACACTCCACTCCCCTCACACACTCCCCTCACACACTCCACTCCCCTCACACACTCCACTGCCCTCACACACTCCCCTCACACACTCCACTCCCCTCACACACTCCCCTCACACACTCCACTCCCCTCACACACTCCACTCCCCTCACACACTCTCCTCACACACTCCACTCCCCTCACACACTCCACTCCCCTCACACACTCCCCTCACACACTCCACTCCCCTCACACACTCCCCTCACACACTCCACTCCCCTCACACACTCCACTCCCCTCACACACTCCCCTCACACACTCCACTCCCCTCACACACTCCCCTCACACACTCCACTCCCCTCACACACTCCCCTCACACACTCCACTCCCCTCACACACTCCACTCCCCTCACACACTCCCCTCACACACTCCACTCCCCTCACACACTTCCCTCACACATTCCACTCCCCTCACACACTCCCCTCACACACTCCACTCTCCTCATACACTCCACTCCCCTCACACACCCCACACCCCTCACACACACACTCCACTCCCCTCACACACGCCACTCCCCTCACACACTCCACTCCCCTCACACACTCCACTGCCCTCACACACTCCACTCCCCTCACGCACTCCACTCCCCTCACACACTCCACTCCCCTCACACACTCCACTCCCCTCACACACTCCCCTCACGCACTCCACTCCCCTCACACACTCCACTCCCCTCACACACTCCATGGCCACACACACTCCCCCCACACACTCCACTCCCCTCACACACTCCCCTCACGCCCTCCGCTCCCCCCACACACTCCACTCCCCTCACACACTCCCCTCACACACTCCACTCCCCTCACACACTCCACTGCCCTCACACACTCCACTCCCCTCACACACTCTCCTCACACACTCCACTCCCCTCACACACTCCACTCCCCTCACACACTCCCCTCACACACTCCACTCCCCTCACACACTCCCCTCACACACTCCACTGCCCTCACACACTCCACTCCCCTCACACACTCCCCTCACACACTCCACTCCCCTCACACACTTCCCTCACACATTCCACTCCCCTCACACACTCCCCTCACACACTCCACTCCCCTCACACACTCCACTCCCCTCATACACTCCCCTCACACACTCCACTGCCCTCACACACTCCACTCCCTCACACACTCCACTCCCCTCACACACTCCACTCCCCTCACACACTCCACTCCCCTCACACACTCCACTGCCCTCACACACTCCACTCCCCTCCTACACTCCCCTCACACACTCCACTGCCCTCACACACTCCAGTCCCCTCACACACTCCACTCCCCTCACGCACTCCGTGGCCACACACCAGCTGCAAGTACATTGAGCCGAACTCTTTCCGGTTTGTGAAGGGCGGCCTGCCATGGGCTTGGAGGGGGATATGTATCCCGTCAATCAGCCCCCTGAACCTGGGGGATCGCGGCACTGGTGGCGATTCCTGCTGTCCAGGCATCCTGGTGGGCTCGCTCCACATTGAATTTGATATATTGTGCCAACTGGGCATATAGGGCCTCCGTTACGATGCGATGCACCTGTGCACCGAGGCCTGTGATATCCCAGAGAGCTCCCCACTCGGCTCCTGAAGGACCCCGTCGCGTAAATGTTCAGGGCAACCGTCACCTTGACGGCCACTGGGAGCGGCTGTCCTCGCCCATACCCCCACGGTTCCAGGTGCGCCACTATCCGAAAGATATGCCGTACCGTTCCCCTGCCAACCTGATCTGTCAGGTCCTCCAATGACAGGCATAGCCGGTACACATGAGGCCTCATGTGGCGCCTCCTTCTCATCTCCTCCTCAGCCTGTTGGGCGGCTGGCTCTCCATCCTCACTAGCTGCCTCCTGTTCCTCTGGGGCATACTCCGCAGCTGCAGGGATCCCTCAAACAGGTCCTGCCTGTATAGCCTCAGTGCATTCCCAGGATTGCAGCAGCCAGAATGAAGGCCACTGCTCCTGGTTAGAGACCGATAGCCATTGTCTACAGGGGATGCGTACCCCCATGCCCAACCAGGTTCACTGAGCTACACGGTGGCCCTGGCATGCATGGCCCGTCCACTGGTCACCCGGGTCAGCCTCCGCTGCTGCCCCAGGTCCTGGCAGTCGCCCCCCACAGCCAGCCCTGCCGTAGCCCAAGGTTGTTCCTCTAGGAACGTCCTACCTCCTCTATCTCCCTGAGCAGCCACGGCGTCTGTTTACCAATGTTTAAAACCACAAGTGAAACTCACTGTTGGTAATTCCTCCTGGCAGAGGCGGAGTGTCGCGGATGCCCCGGAGAATACCGGGTCGGGCCCGTGATATGCCAACAGCCTTTACTGCACGTGTGGAGTAGAAGGCATTGACGCCGCTGTCGAGGCACCGGAACATGGTAATCTGTCATGCGCCAGCCACGATTATAACCCGCGCGCATTCTCCGCCCAATCGCTTTTCCCGATTCCGCAGTCGGCTAAGGGAGAAACCCGCACCGGTATCTCAAACTATCTTCCAACAAAACATTCCTACCAACTATATTTTTTTCTCAAAGTGCACAAAGGGAATCAAGCGTAATGGGGATAAAACGGGAATGTGGAGAGGAGGATTATTGTGGATAAAGTGGGAATGTGGTGAGAAGGATTATTGTGGATAAAACGGGAATGTGGAGATGAGGATTATTGTGGATAAGGTGGGAATGTGGAGATGAGGATTATTGTGGATAAGGTGGGAAGGTGGAGATGAGGATTATTGTGGATAAGGCGGGAAGGTGGAGATGAGGATTATTGTGGATAAAGTGGGAAGGTGGAGATGAGGATTATTGTGGATAAAACGGGAAGGTGGAGAGGAGGATTATTGTAGATAAGGTGGGAATGTGGAGATGAGAATTATTGTGGATAACACGGGAAGGTGGAGATGATGATTATTGTGGATAAAGTGGGAATGTGGAGATGAGGATTATTGTGGCTAAAGCGGGAAGGTGGAGATGAGGATTATTGTGGATAAAACGGGAAGGTGGAGATGAGGATTATTGTGGATAAAGTGGGAAGGTGGAGATGAGGATTATTGTGGATAAAACGGGAAGGTGGAGATGAGGATTATTGTGGATAAGATGGGAAGGTGGAGATGAGGATTATTGTGGATAAAGTGGGAAGGTAGCGAGAAGGATTATTGTGGATAAAGTGGGAATGTGGCGAGAAGGATTATTGTGGATAAAACGGGAATGTGGAGATGAGGATTATTGTGGATAAGGCGGGAAGGTGGCAAGAAGGATTATTGTGGATAAAACGGGACGGTGGAGATGAGGATTATTGTGGATAAAACGGGAAGGTGGAGATGAGGATTATTGTGGATAAGGCGGGAAGGTGGAGATGAGGATTATTGTGGATAAAACGGGAAGGTGGAGATGAGGATTATTGTGGATAAAGTGGGAAGGTGGAGATGAGGATTATTGTGGATAACGTGGGAAGGTGGAGATGAGGATTATTGTGGATAAAGTGGGAAGGTGGAGATGAGGATTATTGTGGATAAAGTGGGAGGTGGAGATGAGGATTATTGTGGATAAGACGGGAATGTGGAGAGGAGGATTATTGTGGATAAAACAGGAAGGTGGAGATGAGGATTATTGTGGATAAAACGGGAATGTGGAGATGAGGATTATTGTGGATAAGACGGGAAGGTGGATATGAGGATTATTGTGGATAAAGTGGGAATGTGGAGATGAGGATTATTGTGGATAAAGTGGGAATGTGGAGATGAGGATTATTAGATTAGTCACGATCTCATTGAATGGTGGAGCAGACTCGATGGGCCAAATGGTCTACTTGTGTTCCTATGTTTTATGGTCCTCTGCAGGTACTTAATCCCTTTATCAACTCATTTGTCCTCTGACCAAGGTCAGGATGTCCCAGTGTATCGTAGTGCCAGATGATTTAACTGGTATTTAACTACTATCCTTCCGTTCAATTTAAGGCACAACGCTATGAACCTCTCTCTTATTCGAGATTTGTTTCTCCCTTTCATCTTTTTGCCTGGTAACCTTCCCATTCTTGCTTTCACAACTGTCCTACTCTTTTCACTTTTAAGTGGATTAAAGCTTGCTATTTGATCCTCGTCTCACTCCCACCGTGCTCCTGAAACACATTCCTGCTCAGTTAGAAATCACAGGTCAATGTACTCTTAGATTTGTCTGGGGAACTTGGCACTGGGCTGACTGCTCAATGATTCATGTGTTGAACTCTGAACACTTTTTTTCTCCAAGTTCCTTTTGAAAAGGCACGGCTGCAATCTCCAACCTCTCCGCTTTTCTGTACAATAACATCACATCAGCTTCTACTCGTTGGTCAGGGAAGCAATTCTGACCTCCTTCAGTTATCCCCGACTGAGTGCTGTCAACTGGCATATTCCCGAGTCCAGGAATACGTGCTGAGGGACGCTCGACCACTTGGCCGTAGAGGCGCAATGTGGGAAGGTCTCTGTCTGAGACCTTTCAGCCATAGTAAGCTGAAAGGAATAGAGGATGGTTTAGCACAATGAGCTAAACAGCTGGTGTGTAATGCAGAACAATGCCAGCAGCACGGGTTAAATTGCCGTACCAGCCTCCCCGAACAGGCGCCGCAATATAGCGACTAGGGGCATTTCACAGTAACATCATTGAAGCCTACTCTTGACAATAAGCGATTATTACTATAATTGTATAGACCCCTTGCGGCCATATGACTCATACTGAATGCACACGATGAATGTGTATCATAATTGTATGGTAGCATCTCAGAGTGCAGTTTGCAGGCAACCTAAATTCCTTTGCGCCATTTGCAATGACTATTTTGAAATGTCTGTTGTGTTTGTTTGACTGCATTGAAACGCCTCAGAATGCAACATCATGGGCGGGATTCTCCAACCCCTCACTGGGTCGGAGAATCGCCGGGGGGGGGGGGGGGGGGGGCGCGGCGTGAATCCCGCCCCGCCGCTCCGACGCCGGTTGCCGAATTCTCCACGCTGGTTTTTTGGCGGGGGCGGGAATTGCGCTATGCCGGTCGGTGGCCGTTGGCAGTGGCCCCCCCCCCCCCCTCCCCCCCCCCGGCGATTCTCCGGTTCCCGGTGGGCCGAGGAGCCGTCTGTTTTCGGCCAGTCCCACCGGCTTGAATTACACAAGGTTTGTACTGGCGGGTCCTGGCTCTGAGGGTGGACTGCGGAGTTCTCGGGGGGGGGGGGGGGGGGGGGGCGGGGGATCCGGCCCCGGGGTGGGGTCCCCACGGTGGCCTGGCCCACGATCGGGGCCCACCAATCTGCAGGCGGGCCTGTGCCGTGGGGGCACTCTTTCCCTCCGCGCCGGCCTCTGTAAAGCATGGCCGGCGCGGAGAAGAAACCCCCTGCATATGCGTAGGAATCATGGTAGCGGTTTTGGGAACACGCTGACGCTCCTGCGCATGCACCAATTCGCGCCGGCCAGCGGAGACCCTCCAGTGCCGGTTGGCGTGGCGCCAATCACTCCACCAATGGCCTAGCTCCTGGAAGTGCGGAGGATTCGGCACCTTCCAGGCGGCCCGACACCGCAGTGGTTCACGCCACTCTTTGGCACCGGTACGGCCCGCCCGCTGGATACCGGAAAATCCCGCCCAATGTATATAGAGAACCTGAATATTATTGCACTTTGTGTGATGGCCACTTTCAAACCCTTGTACTGTTCTTTCAAATATTTTGCAATTAAATTATATTCTTGCAAAAAATGTTAGAATTGTCTTATCACCTCTCATGTCAATTTCAAACACGTTGCTTCAACCTTTCTGTAGCATTGGTTTGGGTATCTGGAATCATGGAATGGGTACTGCACAGAATGAGGCTATTCAGCCCGTTGCCTCTGTGCTGGCTTTCTACGGGAGGAATTCACCTCGTGCCACTTCCCCGCTTTTACACGTGGCCCTGAACATTCTTCCTTTTCAAATAATAATCCAATTCCCTCTTGAATGACTTGAGTAAACCTGCCTCTTTCATACTTTCAGGAACTGCATTCCAGACCTTAACCACTCGCTGTGAGGAGGAAGTGGTATTATCACTGGACTAGTAATCCAGAGACCCAGCATAATGCTCTGGGACCTGGGTTTGAATCCCACCAAGTCAGTTGCTGGAATTCAAATTCAATAAAAGAATCTGGAATTAAAAGTCAAACAAAGACCCATTGTCAATTGTCGTAAAAATCCATCTGGTTCAATCATGTCCTTTAGGGAAGGAAATCTGCCGTCCTTACTTGGTCTGGCCTACATGTTACTCCAGACCTACGGCAATGTGGTTGATTCTTAACGCCCGCAGGAATGCCCAGCCAGTGGGCCACATCCCATGAATGGATAAAGGAAAAAAAAAGGTGTTTTTAACAAAGATTATGGTGGCTAGGAATGTTTCAAGATTCTGTGGGCAGCACGGTAGCACAGTGCTTCACAGCGCCAGGGACCCAGGTTCGATTCCCGGCTTGGGTCACTGTCTGTGCGGACTCTGCACGTTCTCCCCGTGACTGCGTGGGTTTCCTTTGGGTGTCCCGGTTTCTTCCCACAAGTCCCGAAAGACGTGCTGTTAGATAATTCGGAAATTCTGAATTCTCCCTCTGTGTACCCGAACAGGCGCCGGAATGTGGCGACTAGGGGCTTTTCATGGTAACCTCATTGCAGTGTTAATGTAAGCCTACTTGTGACAATAAAGATCATTATTATTATTCATTAACGGTTAATTCCAGCCCCACTTGACCCGGAGTCACAACACAAGTAAATTAACCAGCAATTCGTAGAAAAATACCTGAAGTACTTGGCACTTGTCTGTCCAATAATCACAGTCATTAGATTTGTAAAGGTAAACACAATTACTGTTTATTTAAACCAAGAACTATTGGAAAAATGCAGCAAATGCAACTGGTTAACTTGTATCTAATTCCTATTCTCCCAGTTTAACTTTCCCCCCCCCCCCCCCCCCCCCCCCCCCCCACCCCCCTCTGCCGGCCACCCTCTACACGAGACAGACAAACACAGAGGGAAAGAAAGGGGTAAACATCATATGTAAAAGGAAAAAAAAAGTCTTTGTTTCAGACGGTGGTTTCCAGCACTTTACTCCTCTTCAAACATTGCTTTGAGTTCATGGTTTTGTTGTAGGTTCATTCTCTGTAGTTTCAGAAATACAGCACTCACAGTCTTTCTGGACAGAGGGAAAATATTCCTGTCCCTGTGTTTACAGCCTGTAATGGTTATCCCGTAGATTCATTCATTCTAGTTCTCTGTATCCCAGGAGTACAGCCTTTCCAGAGAGAGAGCATGGAGGTAAGAGAGAGAGAGAGTGTTCTTCTCCTCCTTGGGACTCTCAAAATCATTCCAGTGGGATAGGATCCATCGCCACCTGTTACTGGGTAGAATACAACCTTTTGGCCCATTCACTGGCCACCAGCCAATCAATCAAACTCAGTCCCACCCCCATCTCTTTCTCTGTTGCCGACAAGCCTGAGGCCTCCTGTTCAAATCAGTAGAAACTAGCAGAGTGTTTTCTCCTGTAACTTCTTAATTCTACTGCTTGACTTAACGATACATGTTCAATCATCATCCGTGGATCAAAAACATTGTCGGAAAAATAAAAGAATGGGGAAATAAGGGAATAAACAGGAAGTGTTCTTACACTGGTTACGGAGATCTTGTCCATCAAAGGATTGAGATGACAGTCGAAGTCCCCAGCTATAAAGGAATTAGTTAATGTTCATTTAGCAAAGTCCATGAAGACTTAAGTTAGAAAATCAGGGGAATAATTTGAGGGAAAATCACATACCCATCTTTGTACAGTGCTCCAATCTAAAAGGCACATTTTTATTGGCTACTGGTCGGGTATGAGGCACAAAACACCTGCCCCACCAAATCCCTCATCGAGTCGGGAATCTGTGGAATTCACTATCCCAGAGTGCGATGGATGCTGGGATATTGAGTAAATTTAAGGGGGAGATCGATAGATTTTTATTAGTAATGGGTTGAAGGGATATGAAGAACGGGCAGGAGAGTGCAATTGAGGCCAAGAGGAGATTATCCATGATCACATTGAATTTGGAGGAGGCTCGAGGGGCTGAATTGCCTCCTCGTGCTCCGAGATCGTATGTTCTTATGTGATGGGGTGCTCCCATTGTTGTTGTACGGGAACAGTTCGAATGGACCCCCCCCCTTAGATGTTTCAATTCGACTCACATGTGACCATACTGTAGAGACCCTGATGCACAAAACATGTTCATGAAATATTCATTGGAAGCATTTTCTATGGAAGTTAAACTGTTGCGTGTGTAAATGCTGATCTGCCAATTGCTGGGTGGGTTTATTATGCAGTTGAGACAGGGAACTCTGTCAAAGAGACAATACACAGCTCACAACACTGACCCAGACTTTAGCACTGACTGCATTTTCGTTTGAAGCCAAAATTTATTTATGTCAAATGAGTTTCCTTCAAAGGAAGACAAGTCCAGAAACTATTCACTAAATATTAAGGCGTTTGAAATGGATCATCAGCCTCCTGCACTCGTTACATATTAATAATAATAATCGTTTATTGTCACAAGTCGGCTTTTCACAGTAACAATGAAGTTACTGTGAAAAGCCCCTAGTCGCCACATTCTGGCGCCTGTTTGGGGAGACCGGTACGGGAATTGAACCGTGTTGCTGGCCTGCCTTGGTCTGCTTTCAAAGCCAGCGATTTGGCCTGTACTAAACCAGCCCCTAGATATTAATGATATAATGATATATTAATGAAATATTAATGAAATATTGAATTTTTTGGGGAAAATATTGAAAAAAGACAAACACCAGTCTTTAATTCCAAATAATCATGCACTAGTCTCAATCAGAAAAATCACATCTTCCTTCCTTCCTTCCTTCCTTCCTTCCTTCCTTCCTTCCTTCCTTCCTTCCTTCCTTCCTTCCCCCACCCGCCCTCCCCCCACCCCCCCTCCCTCCCTCGGGAATCCCGGGATCTACCGGCCGGATCCAGTCTCGATTCCGGCAGGACGTAGCCAGTAGATTGTGTCCTTAGAATCTTGTGGGAGAATCTAGAATCTAGGGGACACTGTTTAAATATCAGACGGAGATGAGGAGAATTCTTTTCTCCCTGAGGGTAGTGAGTCTCTGGGAGCAGAATCTTTGAATATTTTTGAGGCAGAGCTGGAGAGGTTCTTGGGGTGGAAGATTATCAGGGACAGGGAGGAATGTAGTGTTGAGGTTACAATCAGATCAGCTGTGATCTTATTGAATGGCAGAGCAGGCTCGAGGGGCCGAGTGGCCTACTCTCCTGCTCCTTACTCGTATCTTTCCCTGCTCGTATGAAAAATATATCAGCATGGCCTCCCAGAAACCAGACGTTAATTTTTTTTTCAAAATCTAGAGCACCCAATTATTTTGTTTCCAATTAAGGGGCTATTTAGGGTGGCCAATCCACCTAACCTGCACATCTTTGGGTTGTGGGGGTGAAACCCACGCAGACATGGAGAGAATGTGCAAACTCCACACGGACAGTGACCCAGGGCCGGGATTCGAACACGGGTCCTCAGCGCCTCAGTCCCAGTGCTAACCACTGCGCCACATGCCACGCAAACCAGATATTAATTTACACTCCTTCAGGATAAATCAGGGGTGTGAGATGGGTTTAAATAAAAGGACAAACTAGTCGCTGGAAATGCGAAACAGTAATGACGACACACTCAGCAAGCCAGGCAGAGAATAGGGAAGCTGTCAATTTAGGCCATCAGAACAGATCTGGTAAACAAAACTCCCATGGAGCAAGCATTTCAGCAAATAGTTTGTTGAAGTCATGTGTGTAGGAACTAGTCGATAAAAAGGTTAAGGTCACTCCGGATCAATAGGAATAATTTCCATCACCTTGGCGAGCACTGAGTCTCCTCTCACTTGTTCAACAAGAGGACAGGAAGGATTATATTCTGCACAGTTACATGATTGGAATATAAGAAATCACGAAAGAAAAATAAAACCCAGCCGCCTTAATTACATAAATATGAGGCATTGATAATCGTAATCCACAAAATTGGTGCAGTTGACGGCTCCCAGCAACCAAGAATAATTTTACTGTCGCAACTACAACTCACTCAACAATTACTTGTAAATTAGGAGGATATTAAACAGAGCAAGTCAGCTCATAACTACGTCAGTAAAAAGAAACAAAAAGCTCACAAAGTCCACTCTCGCATCATAAATGTATAGGGTACGTACACTCCCTCACCAGGCAAGTATTAGTCCATTAGAAATAGTGCATTCAGCCCAGTTGGTTTGCGTAGGTGTGAAGCATCCACCTTCCCTTCAGCACCTTTTCCATCCTCCCATACATATCTCCTTTATGAGTTTTTCTAACTTCCCTTTGAATGTCTCAGTTCCTTGTGGTAGTGAGTTCCAGTTTCGAACCACTCTCTGGGTAAAGACATTTAGCCCTTTATCTTCTCATTCCCAAAGGCAAACCCTAGACCCTCTAGTTGGGCCATCTACATATTGATACAAAAAACTCCCCCAAATATGTTTCAAGGGCCTGGTTTAGCACAGTGGGCTAAGACAGCTGGCTTGTAATGCAGAACAAGACCAGCAGTGTGGGTTCAATTCCCATTCCAGCCTTCCCGAACAGGTGCTGGAATGTGGCGGCTAGGGGATTTTCACAGTAACTTTATTGAAGCCAACCTGTGACAATAAGTGATTATTATTAAGATATTCGCCCCCTCTGAACCATTTACATCATGACTATCCCAATTTATGCTTACACACTTCAGTAAATTGTCTACATGTCTGCTCCTCTATCTCCTACTGACTCTTTGGGGGCTATAATACACTACCAGTAATGCGGCTGCCCCCTTTATATTGCTAATTTCTACCCATAAAGCCCCTCCCATCGTCTGCACATCCACCCTGTCATCAACTTTGCACTGACAGAGTTGCTTACTGTGTGGAAAGCTTTTGGATCTTTTTTACCATCAGTTTATCATTCAAGAGGATAGGGAAAGGATAGACCCTGGGCTGGATTCTCTGACGCCCAACGTCGAAATCGCGTTTGACGACAGGGCGGAGAATTCGTTTTGGCACCAATATCGCGAGCGGGGCCAGTTGTTGTATTCTCTGCCCCCTGATTATCCACGGCCTCAGGCCATTGCCTGAGGTCCGCCCTGCGATGCTCCGTCCCCGATCGGCCGAGTTCCCGATGGCGTGGACCTCTCATAGTCTCACCCGTCGTGAAATTAGTGTGGCGGCTGCGGACTCATCCGGGGCCGCCACAGTCAGAGGAGGGCCGATCCGCGGGCAGGGGGGCTTCATTCGGGGCTGGGGGCACTGTGGGCGAGCAGTCCGGGGCCGCCACAGTCAGAGGAGGGCCGATCCGCGGGCAGGGGGGGCTTCATTCGGGGCTGGGGGCACTGTGGGCGAGCAGTCCGGGGCCGTCACAGTCAGAGGAGGGCCGATCCGCGGGGAGGGGGGGCTTCATTCGGGGCTGGGGGCACTGTGGGCGAGCAGTCTGGGGTCGCCACAGTCAGAGGAGGGCCGATTGTGCTTCTCATTGCCAAAAGGTGGACGTCATCTGAATTAACACATCCAATTGGGGATTGGATGCAATGTTGGTCTTAACCCCTTGTCCAGAGGTTTATTCATCATTGAGGTCGATACAAAGCAGTATTGGGGAGGAATGTAAAAAACACTGTTCCGTTAAATCCATTGGCTTCCTGCTTGCCAAGTTAGCTTAAAACCACCTTCCCTCCCCCGGCCCTCCCTTAGGTTTCCCAAAGTGCTGAAGGGAAATGGAAAATTGTTTACATTTTTTGAAAATGTGAGATACATGTTACAACTTAGTCACCATCCACTCTTTAATGTTGGTCAGGTTTCAGCGTCCATTAAGGATGAGATTGCGGAGTACTTGGAAGTGCATGGTAAAATAGGGCTGAGTCGACATGTTGCCTGGTGTGGAGGGTGTTAGCAATGCGGACAGACTGAATAGACTCAGACTGTTTTCATTAGAATGACGGAGGTTGAGGGGTGACCTGACAGAGGTCTACAAGATTATGAGGGGCATGGATAGAGTGGATGGGCAGGCACTCTTTCCCAGCGTGGACAGGTCAGTCACCAGGGGGCATAGGTTTAATGTCCATGGGGCAAAGTTTAGAGATGTGTGAGGCAGGGGGCGGAATCCTCCGACCCCGCACTGGGTCGAAGAATCGTCGGGGGGGGGGGGGTCGCCGTGGCGCTAGTCGGGGGCCACTCAACTCAGCCCCCCCCCCTCCCCCGACGATTCTCTGTGCTCGACAGGCCGAGTGCCCGCCGAGTTAGGCCGAGTCCCGCTGGCGTCGTTCCCGTGTGGTCCAACCCGGCGGGACCTCGGAGTTCTGGCTGCGGGGGCCATCCTGGTGTGGGGGAGGGAGGATCTGACTCCGGAGGGGGACTCCATGGTGGCCAGCCCATGATCGGGGCCTACCGATCGGCGGGCGGGCTAATCCTGGGGGGGGGGGGCTATGTTCCTCCGTGCTGGGCCCCTGTCGGGCTCCGCCATGTTGCCCGGGGGCCGTTGTGGAGAAGGCAACTCACATGCATGTGCGGACCCGTGGCGGCCATGGCGCGCATGCGCGGACCCGCACCCGCGCTCCAGGGCTGTGCTGGCCCCTGTGCGGCGCAGGATCGCTGCTCCTAGGGGCCAGATGACGCCATCGTAAAACGCTCCGGCATTTACGACAGTGTCAACACTTAGTCCCATTAACGGAGAATCCCACCCAGGGTGGTGAGTGCCTGGAACATGTTGCCAGGGGAGGTTGTGGAAGCAGATACATTAACGGTGTTCAAAAGATGCTGAGGGTTTTGGCAAAGGTTGGTATCATGACCAGTACAGGCTTGGAGGGCCGAAGGGCCTGTACCTGCGCTGAATTGTTCTTTGTTCAACATGGCTTCATCAAGGGGAGGACAAATCTGTTAGAATTTTTTGAGGAGGTAACAAGGAAGTTAGACAAAGGAGAGCCAGTAGATGTGATATATTTGGATTTCCAGATGGCCTTTGACGGTGCCGTACAGGAGGCTGCTGAATAAGAGAAGTGTCCATTCTGTTTAGGGCAAGGTACTGGCATGGATAGAGTGGCTGACTGGCAGAAGGCAGAGAGTGGGAATAAAGGGGACTTTTTTAGGATGGCAGCTTGTGATTATGGTGTTCCGCAGGGGTCAGCGTTGAGACCACAACTATTCTCGATTTACATTAACAATCTGAAAGAAGGAACTGAGGACATTGTTGTTAGGTTTGAATATGATACTGACTCCAGTAATTCCCCTACCACTGACGCAAGGCTCTTCAAAGACACACCAAAGGCAGTTCAGTGCTTTCTACAGGGAAAAAGTGGAAGTGAGAGCTCTTAAAACACCTAAATGGGTAGTTTCACAGCTGACTACTTGAAAGTTGCTCAATCCTAAAGGGAGATGAATTAAACAATGCTGACAGCTGGGGGTATGTAGAATCTGTCAATCACAGCCTAGTTAAAGCAATATCAAAGAGAAATGAATGAATGGCTTGCAGATCAAAGATCTGAGGGGGTTTAAAGACAGCTGACTGGTTTTCTCTTTCCAGGAATTGACAGGTGTTGCTTCCTGTGTCTGAACCAGCAGGTGTATTGCCCAGGTGAGTTTTAAAGCAGTGACATTTTTTACTGTCTCTGTCTGGACTGCTATCTAGCTTCCAGGCATGGGTCTTTCTTATGGGAGGGCCTCTGGAATGGAGGTCTATGGTGGGCGTCTGTAATTGGGTGGTCTCTGGTGGGAGTCTCTCTCATGAGTCTCTCTAGTGGGGGACCGATGAAGGAGGGTCGGGTCATACTCATACTGTGGTTGGGGTGGGGGTGGTGATCAGGAAAACCCCGGGGGGGGGGGGGGGGTGGAATTGCATCGTGGGTGGGGAGGGGGGCCCTGCCGCTTGACCTCGCTATTAGGCCATCCACTCAAAATGTCAGCTCGATAGTGGGACTCACGAGGGAAGCCCTCGCAAACGGCGGCATGCAGAAATTTGCATGGTAAAGGTCAGTGAATTGCTTCCGAATTTGCGGTCCCAGTGTTAGCGCAAATCAGTTGCGGTTCATTTCCAGGGGAAACCATAGTCGCCCAAACAGAGAATTCCGGCCAGTGTTTCCTCTTCTGGCGAAGAACATAACCAAGAGGCTGTCAATAGAGAATAGTCCAAATATACCAATTAGGGAATTTATAAGAACCTTCTTCACCCAGGAAATGGTGCGATTTGGAACTTGAAGCATCCGGGAATAGTTGCAGTGAAGAGTGTAGATGTATTTGAGGGGAGGCTAGCAAGCATTTGAAGATAAAGGGAACTTGGAGTTGGGATAATAGATTGGAGATGAGGAAAGGCGGGAGAAGGCTTAATTCAAGTATAAACACCACATGGACTAGTTGGGTTAAATGGCCTGTTTTGGTGCTTTGTATCCGCTGTAATTCTATGTAGAATGCTTTGCGTGTAAGGCCACGTGTCAATTCATTGAGAGAAAGGGGCAGCCATTCAGAATTACTTCCACTACACCTGCTGGATATCTAGCCACACAATTGGGTAACTTCAGAGATGTAAATGTATTAACCACTTGTGAAGTAAAGTTCATGGGCGTGATTTAACGGAAAAGTTTCTAAGTCATTTTGAGCGCAATTGGCGGGATGTTACTCGACGGCTGCATTGGCGAGATCACGGCCTGTATTTAACACACACGGTGTCGAAAATGTGATCCTATGAGCTTCTCTCATGACTGGATGTTTCGCCGTCTGATTCACTAGATTCGTGCCTCAGCAGCTCGTCGCTAACAAGGGGGAGCTGCTTCTAAGAGCTCCCTCAGCACTCACTCCCAGTCAACACACAAACACGGCAGCGCGCAGACCTGCTCCTCTCTTTGGCGATGACGACCTGTCCAGGCTTCTGGACGCAGTGGAGGCGTGATGGGACATCCTGTTTCCCTGAGGGGGTCGGAGGCCCAGCAGCAGAGTCACTAATACCACCTGGGAGGTAGTAGCAGCGGATGTCAGTGCGGGCAGCATGATCAGGAGGACCAGCGTCCAATGTCGTAGGAAGAAGACTAAGGACCTACACCGAGCTGCAAGGGTAGGTTCCCACCGCTCTCCTGGCATCAGTTCTGCCTACCACTCCTCAACCTCCCAATCTCCCAAACTCCCCCTCTCCCCCCATACAAATCACTGGCTGATATCTAGCACCTTTCCCACATCTGATCTTCATGCTTGTTCCTCAGCATCTCCTGGCAACCACCAGCATCCACTTCATGACCAGGTGCGGTGCCAACACATGCCACCTGCCACAGAGCCCCCTGATCCATTAAGTGTGGGGCTCACAAGGCCCTCACTTTGACCCTGCAGGATCAGGTGGCCCATAATAAGCAGGAAAGGGCAAGGATGGGGACAAAGTACCAGAGATGCAAGTATTCACCCCCTATGAGAAACTTGCCCTGGAGGATGTGGGGTTGACCAAGCAGAGAGTCGTTACAGCGAGGTCGGCCCACGCCGCAGTGGTGAGGATCCACTGCCCCTTCACGCAGGTGACCTGTCTCAAGTGAGTTGTTCATGTCAGACAAAATGATTCTTCCCTCTCACTGGCCACACGCCCATTGTCTCGTAGGATCTCCATCTGATGAGGCCGGGCCATCCAGAGTCACCTCCCTGCCCCACCACCCAAGAGAACACCTCAGAGGAGAGCTCCGAGGAGACCATCATCGAGGCATCATAGCTACCACCCCCTCCTTCCACCTGCGCAGGTTCACACACCTCGGTGGACGGCATTAGTGGACAGGCTTCTGGGGCACAATCTGGTGAGCAACACACAGTTGTCGATGCACTTCAGGCGGAGGCAGGGACATCCAAGGGTGTCAGCATTCAAATGTCTTTTGGATCCTGGGAATTAGCTGAATCCCAGTCAGATGCTGAGCCTCTGGAAGGGGATCAAAGGATATGGGGGAAAGCGGGATTAGGCGATTGAGTTGGATGATGAGCCATGAGCATAATTAATTGTGAAACAGGCTCGAAGGGCTGAATGGCCTCCTCCTGCTCCTATTTTCTATGTTTCTATGGACAATGTTGTCCCAGAGTTAATGCAGATGCTAGGACACAGCTGTGAGATTCAGGAGGAGATGTCAGTGACATTCTGGTGAGTGTATAGCTGATTGTGGGAGTCCCAAAGGCATTGGGCACAGGAGATGATGCTGACAGTGTCTGGCACCGAGGCCAACACTGTTAGGGCGGCGACCGCAGAGGAAAGCCTGCAACACGAGGTGGGTGTCTTGAGTGATGGTGCCCAAGGTATGCTTCAGTCTGTGCTGACCATGGCTGAGGGCCTCAACATCATGTCTCACTTACTGAAGGGCGTGTCCCAGATGCAGGTGGACATTGCTGAGGAACTGCAGAGCATGGGCCAATCACTGAGGAGCATTGCTGAGGGCGTCGCCACCATGGTGCAGTCAATGGGGAGCTGAAGGACCGGCAGAGCCAGATGATGCAGAGACATCTGGAGCTCACTCCAGCTGCCCCTCCGTCCCATGGAGCCCCCCCAGGGTCCTACGGGCACCGTCAGGGAAGGGGAAACGCTGGAGGCAACCTAGGGCCTGCCACCAAAGAGGTGATGACGACCTCCTGACACCGGTGCATCTCAAAGGTAGCGGGCAAAACAGGGTGATATGGTGGTGCCAGTAAGTCAGCTGGGGCCCTCTGGATCCAGGCCCTCCAGAGGACGTACACAATGGGCATCAAAGGCCACAGGGCACGGAAAGCAGCATATAGCCTCCACCTCTGCTGTGCATCCTGGGGACACACCTAGGCGTAACAGGGGATCATGTAAGATCAAGAAGATTTTAGATCACTGGGTGGGCATTGGTGTGTGTGTGTGTGTGGGGGGAGGGGGAGGGGGGGGGGTGGGACACTACCTGTAGCTAAAGGGAATGGAAGTGTCAAATGTTCACAAGTAAAACATGCTACACTTGATACATGTGAAGCCTCTGTCATGTTAATCTTCACAGTGGGCCTGTCTGCACACCCACCCCCTATTACCCTCCGCTGGAGTACATCCCCAATACTAAAGCCCAGCTCTTGAGTGTTTGATTGGTGGCTGCTGACTCTGACGCTGATGCTTCTAGATGTCAGGCAAACTGTTCAGGTTTCAAAGTTTGATTGAAATGCGACGTGCAGTCTCATCGTCTGAGACGTGGCACTTGTACCCACGAGAATATTTTGTTTATTAAATGGTCAACAGGAACAAAGATTTGCAAAACAACTACGTAACATTCCACATATCATACTAACCATGAAGCAACAAGGAAACATCACCGTTCCATATTGGTACCAATACAAAACTATATCAGCTCATTTTCACAAAAAAAACAAACACACGGTGTTACCCCTTACAGGTTCATAGCCATATTATCGTAGAATTTACAGTGCAGAAGGAGACCATTCAGCCCATCGAGTCTGCACCGGCTCTTGGAAAGAGCACCCTACCCAAGGTCAACACCTCCACCCTATCCCCATAACCCAGTAACCCCACGCAACACTAAGGGCAATTTTGGACACTAAGGGCAATTTATCATGGCCAATCCACCTAACCTGCACATCTTTGGACTGTGGGAGGAAACCGGAGCACCCGGAGGAAACCCACGCACACACGGGGAGGATGTGCAGACTCCGCACAGACACTGACCCAAGCCGGAATCGAACCTGGGACCCTGGAGCTGTGAAGCAATTGTGCTATCCACAATGCTACCGTGCTGCCCATTTCTCAATGGAAACGGAGGATAAGCCTGAGAATGTGTAATCATGTCCAGAACTTTGTCAAAACATGATCTGTCCACCAATGTGTTACTTGTTCCACGTATCAGTGCCATTCTCCATCCAGGAGCCGCAGCTGTGCAGATCCCTGCCACACGGCCCAATCCCACCGGTCACCTATTCCACTGGTGCTCAAGGCTCAGTTGAACATCGTTGACTTCCAGCGTGTTTATCCCGCGGAGACGTGCCAGGTACATGCAGCACTCACCACACCAACAACAAAAGCTTCAGCATCCTGCAAAATCAGTGATTCAACGGCGTCATCGGGTGGTCCTGTTGGATCAGTGTCACACACCAGGTCCCGCAGAGCTTCTTGCTTCAAACCGGATTGTCTTCTGGACTCATTTGTCCTCCTGAGCGGGGTGTTTCTGGTCTCAGGTACCTGAGAGATAAATTATCCTTCTTTCCGGCTGCAGAAAAGGAAAGAAAACAGCAACAGCAGCCTCCAGGCATCTGCAGCCACCAGCAGGAGCAAGCAGCAAACACAACCTGCAGCTGTGAAGTGCTCTCACAACTAACAAGGCCTTATGAGCAATAGTCTTCAGCTGTGAAGCCAGAGGCTGCTCACAGTCAAAGGGAGTTAAAGTGACTGACTGTCAGCATATAAACAGAACAGGATTCTGTCCTGGAACGTTTTGGTAGGATAGACAGGCAATGGCTGTAGTTACCCCTGTTACGGCTATCCACAATATTGGCGTTATGGCCTCACAGACAAAAATCCCTTCACTAGACCCCCAACCTGGAATACTTCAGCCCCCGACCAAGCCCAACGCCCTGAGAGATGTCCCTCCCCACTGAGCAGTGAGGCAGCAGATCCAGAGCCATTGAGCTACATGCCGGAAAATGGAAATGGCTGCTCACTTTTTCACTGTACCTCGGTACACGTGACAATAAACAAATCCAATCCAATCCACCTCCTTAGTCCCCCACAGCAGCCAATGCGCCAGCTTCATGTTTTTATGGAGGGGTACTAAACAGCTAATTCCCGGGAGGCGGTCACATTCAACTTCAACCTCGCTAATGAGATGGAAATTGATGCAGATTTCGGTCAATGGTATGCTCGCCATATTTGGCAATATTCCGGAATTTGCCACCGGCAGCGGGCCGATTAGATACTGATTTGCACCTGGCAACGAACGCGAGACGAGTAGTGAACGTAACTGAGGCTTTAATAAACTAAACAGGAAGCCTCCTGGCCTCGGATCCCGAAATGAGGCAGCGGCGGAGACTAGCCACCTTTATACTTAGCCCGAGGGGAGGTGGAGCCAGCAAGCAATGGTTTACCACATTACATATAATACACTGGCAGTTCACCACAATACACATATTATATGCTACAGTGGTTCAGAGCCAGCAGGGACAAGCCCAGGCATGTAGCAATACAACAATACAACACAATACAGTGGTTTACCAGATTCCCGGTGCAGGATTCCTATTGGGAGTCAAAACCACCATTTATCACTTGCCAGCCTATCTGATACTCTGAATAAAACATTTCAATCTCCCGATTGAGCCAATTAGATCAGAGAGTTGAATGCACGTGTATAAGATTGGTGTGGGAGAAATAGTTTTGTTTCATGGGGCACAGGCACCAACGCTGGGGAAAGGGGGAGCTGTACCATTGGGATGGGCTTCACTTGAACCGCGTTGGGACCAGTGTCCTAGAGAAACGTATAACCATGGCTCTGAACTAAATAGCTGCAAGGTTCAGGTGAGGGGAGATTGCTGAAGAGAAAGGACAAGGCGATGGTGTAGGGTAGCGATAAGGGTAATGATAGGCAGAGAGCTGGGCAATCGTTTATACGTTCGTAGTTATTGTTCCGGTCCTGTCGAATCCCACCTCATTGGGTGTTCCCAGCGTCACTAATCTAACAAATCCAAGGTCTGACCGAGGTCAATACAGAGCAAACATTGACAAAAATAAAGCTGACACCTCAGAAGCTTGCGCAAGGGCCCGGCTGACGAAGGAATCGACGGAAAGTTCATAATGTGCTTGATGCCATTTGCAGTTTTGGATTGAATTTGCTGGTGCAACAATACTGTGCAAATTACTCCTGTCAGATTGAGGCCTCTGTAAACAGTGCTTATGACGGATACACTCCATAACTTTAATAGTCTCAACTCCATGAAATGCTACCCAATGTGCTGCCTTTCAATTCAATCTTTAGTGTAGTTAGCATTTTCAAGCTTATTTTGACAATTTCTTTCATTTCCTTCTGAGAATGCGTCAATGCCTTGATCTCAATAACTCCCACACATAATAAAAAACAAAGTGTAAGTTATCTTTCTTTTTCATGTTGAAAGCTTCACTCTGACAATCCAGTAACATTGTGATTTAGTCAGAGCATGGCATGACTCAATATTCCTTTTGTGTACATAATGTGCTTGCCCAATTATTGACAATCTTCAACAGATACAATTAGAACTTCAATGCTGAAGGAGATGCTGCAGAAGCCAATTATCTCTTCACTGCTGGAGTTCCTCAGGGCAGCGTTCTGCCACAACGATGAATTACTTTCCACAGAGTGTCCGCTTCAGATCTACAGGAATTGATATTCATGTGGGAAGGGATCAAGGGAAGATGTCTATGGGGGACAGGTTTTTAAAAAATTCATTTTACAGGATGTGGACGTCGCTGGTTAGGCCAGGATTTATTGTCCATCACTAGTTGCCCTTCAGAGGGTGGGGATGAGCTGCCTCCTTGAATCGCTGCAGTCCCTACACCCCTGTATGCTTCACCCGAGGTCGGTGTTATGTAGTTACATTGTGTACCTTCTGTTGCCCTATTATGTCTTTTCTTTTCTTTTATTTTATTTTCAAGTACTTAATGATCTGTTTGAGCTGCTTGCAGAAAAATACTTTTCACTGTACCACGTGACAATAAACAAATCCAATCCCTGAGATGTAGGTACACCTCAAGGAGGTTATTCATGAAGGCCCCGCCTTCTCAACCTTGCCACTCGCCTGAGGTGTAGTGATCCTCAGGTTAAACCACGACCTGTCAGCTCTCCCCCTCAGAGGGGAAAGCAGTCTATGGTCATCTGGGACTATGGCAACTTTACATTTTACCTTAACACGCACAGTGCTGTTAGGGAAGGAAGTTCAGGAAGTTGCCCCGACAGTGAAAGACTGGTGATATATTTCCAAGTCAGGATGGTGAGTGACTTGGAAGGGAAACTCCAAGTTGTGGTGTTCCAAAGTTATCTGCTTCTCTTGTCCTTCTAGATGGTAGTGGTCGTTGGTTTGGAAGATGCTGTCTAAGGAACTTTGGCAAGTTACTGCAGTGCATCTTGTAGATAGTACACATAGCTGCCACTGTTCGGTGGTGAAGGGTTTGAATGATTGTGGAAGGAGGAGCAATCAAGTGGGCTGCTTTGTGCTGGATGGTGTCGAGTTTATTGAGTGTTGTTGGAGCTGTACTCATCCAGGCAAGTGGGGAGTATTCCATTACACTCCTGATTTGTGCCTTGGAGATGGTGGACAGGCTTTGGGGAGTCAAGGGTTGAGCTATCCACCACAGGATTCACAGCCTTTGATCTGCCCTGGAAGCCAAAGTATTTATATGGATAGTCCAGTTCAGTTTTTGATCAATGGTAACCCCCAGGATGTTGATAGTGGGACAATCAGAGATTGTGGGTGGGTTACTCCCCAACCCGGTGGGGCCGGCGCCAAGGGGTGGCGTGAACCACTCCGGCGTCGGGCCGCCTGGAAGGTACGGAATCCTGACAATCAACCCCGGTGGGGTTGACGTGGTGCCAACCGGCGCCGAAGGGCCTCCGCCGGCCGCCGCAAGTTGGCGCATGCACGGGAGCGTCAGAGTGTGCTGGCGTCATCACAGCGCATGCGCAGGGGGGATTCTTCTCCGCATCGGCCATGGCAGAGGTTGGCAGCAGCTGGCGCGGAGGGAAAGAGTTCCCCCATGGAACAGGCCTGCCTGCAGATCGGTGGGCCACGATTGCGGGCCAGGCCACCGTGGGGGCACCCCCCCAGGGCCAGATCCCCCCCCCCCCGAGGATTCTGCAGGCCGCCCGTAGAGCCAGGTCCTGCCGGTACTGACCTGGTTTGATTTACACCAGCGGGACCGGCCGGATACGGGTGGCCGCTCGGCCCATCGCGGGGTGGAGAATCGGCCATGTTCTGGGGGGGAGTCCGCTGCCAGCGGCCGCAGACCGGTGCGGCGTGATACCTGCCCCCGCCAAAACCCCGGCACTGGAGAATGTGGCAGCCAGCGTCGGGGCGGGATTCACGCCGCCCCCCGGCGATTCTCCGACCCAGCAGGGGGTGGGAGAATCCCGTCCAGTAATTCTATTGAATGTCAAGGGCGATTGTTAGATCCTCGCTTGTTGGAGATGGTCATTTCCTGGGCACTTGTGTGAAGTGAACTTGCTACTTGTTAGGCCAAGCCTGAGTATTATCCAGGTCTTGCTGCATTTGGACATGAACTACTTCAGTGTCTGAGGAGTCATGAATGGTGCTGAAGATTGTGAAATCATTTGTGAACATCCCTATTTCTGACCTTATGATGGAAGGCAGGTCATTCGTGAAGAAGCTGAATAATGGATGGGCCGGGGACACTACCCTGAGGAACCCCTGCAGTGATGTCCTGGGACTGAGATGATTGACCTCCAACCACCACAACCATCTTCCTTTGTGCCGGGTATGACTCCAACCAGCGGAGAGTTTTCCCCCTGATTCCCATTGACTCTAGTTTAGCTCGGGCTCCTTGATGCCCTACTTGGTCAAATGCCCCCTTGATGTCAAGGGAAGTCACTGTCATCTCATCTCTGGCATTCATCTCTTTTGTCCATGTTTGAACCAAGGCTGTAATGAGGTCAGGAGCTGGATGACCAATTCGGAACCCAAATACAGCATCCATGAGCAGGTTATTGCCGAGTAAGTGCTGCTTGATAGCACTGTTGATGACCCTTCCATCACGTTGCTGATGGAGAGTAGACTGATAGGGCAGTAATTGGTCGGGTTGGATTTGTCCGATTTCATGTGTACAGGACACCCCTGGCCAGCTTTCCACATTGCCGGATAGATTCAAGTATTGTATCTGTACTGGAACAGCTTGGTTAAGGGAGCGGCATGTTCTGGAACACAAGTCTTCAGTACTATTGCCGGAATATTATCAGGGCCCAGCCTTTCCAGTTTCCAGTGTTATCAGCCATTTCTTGATATCATGTGGAGTGAATCATATTGGCTGAAGACGGACATCTGTGATGCTGGGGAGCTCTTGAAGAGACTGAGATGGATCATCCACTCAGCACTTAGGGCTGAAGATTGTTGCAAATGTTGTCTTTTGCACGAATGTGCTGGGCTCCTCCATCATTGAGGATGGAGATATTTGTGAAGCCTCCTCCTCCTCCAGTGAGTTGTGTAATTGTCCATCACTGTGTTACAAGAATGGCGGTGTCCTGCAAAATTTTATGGCATTGCTGTTGTTCTTTGTCCATTTCTTGCCTAGCAGCCATCCAGATTTGACTATCGACTAGGAAGGCCAGTGGTGGTTGGCCACAACCAGTATCCTGGAAACTGGGAAATATTGGGGTGGAGGTTGAAAACAAGGGGTACGGTGATTTTTCAGGCTGAAAGTGGGAGTGGTAGGAGGAAAACAGGAAACATTGCGAGCTGGCAGGGGTCTCGGGATAGCAACCAGGAGAGATCACATGTTTGGTGCAAGGTTGGGGTGGTTGTTGGACGGAAGCAGCAGAATACTTGTGTGAGGGGCCAGGGTGAAGCACTCCTGCTTCTCCGGAACCACAAACAGTGCTGTAAAAAGCAGTTCCCTGCTAGACCTGGCAGCTCCTGGCTCCCTTTAGCTGCCACATTTTTTGAACCCCAGCTGTTTGACATTAAATTTAAATCGCTGTCAGCAGTTGTGGCATGGAGACTGGTTTGTATTTCCAAATGAAGGATTCATTCTCCAGAGAGTGTTACTTCCATCTTCCAAACCGGAATGTGACGACTAAGGGCTTTTCACAGTAACTTGACTGCAGTGTTAATGTAAGCCGACTTGTGACAATAAAGATTATTTATTTATTTTATCCTGCCCATTCCCCACATCCCACCGTGGTCTCACTATCCCTCCCATTCCCCACATCCCAACATAATCTCACTATCCTTCCCATTCCCCACATCCCAACATAGTCTAACTATCCGGCCCATTCCCCACATCCCACCATGGCCTCACTATCCGGCCCTTTCCCCACATCCCACCATGGCCTCACTATCCCTCCCATTCCCCACATCCCAACACAGCCTCACTATCCTTCCCTTTCCCCACATCCCACCATGGCCTCAATATCCTGCCCATTCCCCACATCCCAACATGGCCTCACTATCCTTCCCACTCCCCACATCCCAACATGGTCTAACTATCCGGCCCATTCCCCACATCCCAACATAGTCTCACTATCCTTCCCATTCCCCACATCCCAACATGGTCTAACTATCCGGCCCATTCCCCACATCCCACCATGGCCTCACTATCCCTCCCATTCCCCACATCCCAACATGATCTCACTATCTGGCCCCTTCCCCACATCCCAACATGGTCTCACTAACCGGCACATTCCCCACATCCCAACATGATCTCACTATCTGGCCCCTTCCCCACATCCCACCGTGGTCTCACTATCCGGCCCATTCCCCACATCCCACCATGGCCTCACTATCCCTCCCATTCCCCACATCCCACCGTGGTCTCACTATCCCTCCCATTCCCCACATCCCAACATGGCCTCACTATCCTTCCCATTCTCCACATCCCAACATGGTCTCACTATCCTGCCCATTCCCCACATCCCAACATGGTCTAACTATCCGGCCCTTTCCCCACATCCCAACATGGTCTCACTATCCGGCCCTTTCCCCACATCCCAACATGGTCTCACTATCCGGCCCTTTCCCCACATCCCACCATGGCCTCACTATCCCTCCCATTCCCCACATCCCAACATGGTCTCACTATCCCTCCCATTCCCCACATCCCACCGTGGCATCACTATCCGGCCCTTTCCCCACATCCCAACATGGTCTAACTATCCGGCCCTTTCCCCACATCCCACCGTGGTCTCACTATCCCTCCCATTCCCCACATCCCAACATAGTCTCACTATCCTGCCCATTCCCCACATCCCAACATGGCTTCACTATCCTTCCCATTCCCCACATCCCAACATAATCTCACTATCCTTCCCATTCCCCACATCCCAACATAGTCTCACTATCCGGCCCATTCCCCACATCCCAACATGGCTTCACTATCGGGCCCATTCCCCACATCCCAACATGGTCTCACTATCCTTCCCATTCCCCACATCCCAACATGGTCTCACTATCCTTCCCATTCCCCACATCCCAACATGGTCTCACTATCCAGCCCATTCCCCACATCCCAACATAGTCTCACTATCCAGCCCATTCCCCACATCCCAACATAGTCTCACTATCCGGCACATTCCCCACATAGCAACATGGCTTCACTATCGGGCCCATTCCCCACATCCCAACATAATCTCACTATCCAGCCCATTCCCCACATCCCAACATGATCTCACTATCCGGCACATTCCCCACATCCCAACATGGCCTCACTACCCTGCCCATTCCCCACATCCCAACATGGTCTCACTATCCGGCCCTTTCCCCACATCCCAACATGATCTCACTATCCTGCCCATTCCCCACATCCCAACATAATCTCACTATCCTTCCCATTCCCCACATCCCAACATAATCTCACTATCCTTCCCATTCCCCACATCCCAACATGGCCTCACTATCCCTCCCTTTCCCCACATCCCACCATGGCCTCACTATCCGGCCCATTCCCCACATCCCACCGTGGCCTCACTATCCTGCCCATTCCCCACATCCCAACATGGTCTCACTATCCGGCCCATTCCCCACATCCCACCATGGCCTCACCATCCGGCCCTTTCCCCACATCCCACCATGGCCTCACTATCCCTCCCATTCCCCACATCCCAACATGGCCTCACTATCCGGCCCTTTCCCCACATCCCACCATGGCCTCACTATCCCTCCCATTCCCCACATCCCAACATGGTCTCACTATCCCTCCCATTCCCCACATCCCACCGTGGCATCACTATCCGGCCCTTTCCCCACATCCCAACATGGTCTAACTATCCGGCCCTTTCCCCACATCCCACCGTGGTCTCACTATCCCTCCCATTCCCCACATCCCAACATAGTCTCACTATCCTTCCCATTCCCCACATACCAACATGGCTTCACTATCCTTCCCATTCCCCACATCCCAACATGATCTCACTATCCTTCCCATTCCCCACATCCCAACATGGTCTCACTATCCTTCCCATTCCCCACATCCCAACATGATCTCACTATCCTTCCCATTCCCCACATCCCAACATGGTCTCACTATCCTTCCCATTCCCCACATCCCAACATGATCTCACTATCCTTCCCATTCCCCACATCCCAACATGGTCTCACTATCCCTCCCATTCCCCACATCCCAACATAGTCTCACTATCCGGCCCATTCCCCACATTCCAACATGGTCTCACTGTCCCTCCCATTCCCCACATCCCAACATAGTCTCACTATCCGGCCCATTCCCCACATCCCAACATAATCTCACTATCCTTCCCATTCCCCACATCCCAACATGGTCTTACTATCTGGCCCTTTCTGCACATCCCACCGTGGTCTCACTATCTTTCCCATTCCCCACATCCCAACATAATCTCACTATCCTTCCCATTCCCCACATCCCAACATAGTCTCACTATCCGGCCCATTCCCCACATCCCAACATGGCTTCAATATCGGGCCCATTCCCACATCCCAACATGGTCTCACTATCCTTCCCATTCCCCACATCCCAACATGGTCTCACTATCCTTCCCATTCCCCACATCCCAACATGGTCTCACTATCCTTCCCATTCCCCACATCCCAACATGGTCTCACTATCCAGCCCATTCCCCACATCCCAACATGGTCTCACTAACCGGCACATTCCCCACATCCCAACATGATCTCACTATCCGGCCCATTCCCCACATCCCACCATGGCCTCACTATCCGGCCCTTTCCCCACATCCCACCATGGCCTCACTATCCCTCCCATTCCCCACATCCCAACACAGCCTCATTATCCTTCCCTTTCCCCACATCCCACCATGGCCTCAATATCCTGCCCATTCCCCACATCCCAACATGGCCTCACTATCCTTCCCATTCCCCACATCCCAACATGGTCTAACTATCCGGCCCATTCCCCACATCCCAACATAGTCTCACTATCGTTCCCATTCCCCACATCCCAACATGGTCTAACTATCCGGCCCATTCCCCACATCCCACCATGGCCTCACTATCCCTCCCATTCCCCACATCCCAACATGATCTCACTATCTGGCCCCTTCCCCAAATCCCAACATGGTCTCACTATCTGGCCCCTTCCCCACATCCCAACATGGTCTCACTAACCGGCACATTCCCCACATCCCAACATGATCTCACTATCTGGCCCCTTCCCCACATCCCACCGTGGTCTCACTATCCGGCCCATTCCCCACATCCCACCATGGCCTCACTATCCCTCCCATTCCCCACATCCCACCGTGGTCTCACTATCCCTCCCATTCCCCACATCCCAACATGGCCTCACTATCCTTCCCATTCCCCACATCCCAACATGGTCTCACTATCCTGCCCATTCCCCACATCCCAACATGGTCTAACTATCCGGCCCTTTCCCCACATCCCAACATGGTCTCACTATCCGGCCCTTTCCCCACATCCCAACACAGCCTCACTATCCTTCCCTTTCCCCACATCCCACCATGGCCTCAATATCCTGCCCATTCCCCACATCCCAACATGGCCTCACTATCCTTCCCATTCCCCACATCCCAACATGGTCTAACTATCGCGGCCCATTCCCCACATACCCAACATAGTCTCACTATCCTTTCCCATTCCCCACATCCCAACATGGTCTAACTATCCGGCCCATTCCCACATCCCACCATGGCCTCCACTATCCCTCCCATTCCCCACATCCCAACATGATCTCACTATCTGGCCCCTTCCCCACATCCCAACATGGTCTCACTAACCGGCACATTCCCCACATCCAACATGATCTCACTATCTGGCCCCTTCCCCACATCCCACCGTGGTCTCACTATCCGGCCCATTCCCCACATCCCACCATGGCCTCACTATCCCTCCCATTCCCCACATCCCACCGTGGTCTCACTATCCCTCCCATTCCCCACATCCCAACATGGCCTCACTATCCTTCCCATTCCCCACATCCCAACATGGTCTCACTATCCTGCCCATTCCCACATCCCAACATGGTCTAACTATCCGGCCCTTTCCCCACATCCCAACATGGTCTCACTATCCGGCCCTTTCCCCACATCCCAACATGGTCTCACTATCCGGCCCTTTCCCCACATCCCACCATGGCCTCACTATCCCTCCCATTCCCCACATCCCAACATGGTCTCACTATCCCTCCCATTCCCCACATCCCACCGTGGCATCACTATCCGGCCCTTTCCCCACATCCCAACATGGTCTAACTATCCGGCCCTTTCCCCACATCCCACCGTGGTCTCACTATCCCTCCCATTCCCCACATCCCAACATAGTCTCACTATCCTGCCCATTCCCCACATCCCAACATGGCTTCACTATCCTTCCCATTCCCCACATCCCAACATAATCTCACTATCCTTCCCATTCCCCACATCCCAACATAGTCTCACTATCCGGCCCATTCCCCACATCCCAACATGGCTTCACTATCGGGCCCATTCCCACATCCCAACATGGTCTCACTATCCTTCCCATTCCCCACATCCCAACATGGTCTCACTATCCTTCCCATTCCCCACATCCCAACATGGTCTCACTATCCAGCCCATTCCCCACATCCCAACATAGTCTCACTATCCAGCCCATTCCCCACATCCCAACATAGTCTCACTATCCGGCACATTCCCCACATAGCAACATGGCTTCACTATCGGGCCCATTCCCCACATCCCAACATAATCTCACTATCCAGCCCATTCCCCACATCCCAACATGATCTCACTATCCGGCACATTCCCCACATCCCAACATGGCCTCACTACCCTGCCCATTCCCCACATCCCAACATGGTCTCACTATCCGGCCCTTTCCCCACATCCCAACATGATCTCACTATCCTGCCCATTCCCCACATCCCAACATAATCTCACTATCCTTCCCATTCCCCACATCCCAACATAATCTCACTATCCTTCCCATTCCCCACATCCCAACATGGCCTCACTATCCCTCCCTTTCCCCACATCCCACCATGGCCTCACTATCCGGCCCATTCCCCACATCCCACCGTGGCCTCACTATCCTGCCCATTCCCCACATCCCAACATGGTCCTCACTATCCGGCCCATTCCCCACATCCCACCATGGCCTCACCATCCGGCCCTTTCCCCACATCCCACCATGGCCTCACTATCCCTCCCATTCCCCACATCCCAACATGGCCTCACTATCCGGCCCTTTCCCCACATCCCACCATGGCCTCACTATCCCTCCCATTCCCCACATCCCAACATGGTCTCACTATCCCTCCCATTCCCCACATCCCACCGTGGCATCACTATCCGGCCCTTTCCCCACATCCCAACATGGTCTAACTATCCGGCCCTTTCCCCACATCCCACCGTGGTCTCACTATCCCTCCCATTCCCCACATCCCAACATAGTCTCACTATCCTTCCCATTCCCCACATCCCAACATGGCTTCACTATCCTTCCCATTCCCCACATCCCAACATGATCTCACTATCCTTCCCATTCCCCACATCCCAACATGGTCTCACTATCCTTCCCATTCCCCACATCCCAACATGGTCTCACTATCCTTCCCATTCCCCACATCCCAACATGGTCTCACTATCCTTCCCATTCCCCACATCCCACATGATCTCACTATCCTTCCCATTCCCCACATCCCAACATGGTCTCACTATCCCTCCCATTCCCCACATCCCAACATAGTCTCACTATCCGGCCCATTCCCCACATCCCAACATGGTCTCACTATCCCTCCCATTCCCCACATCCCAACATAGTCTCACTATCCGGCCCATTCCCCACATCCCAACATAATCTCACTATCCTTCCCATTCCCCACATCCCAACATGGTCTCACTATCTGGCCCTTTCTGCACATCCCACCGTGGTCTCACTATCTTTCCCATTCCCCACACCCAACATAATCTCACTATCCTTCCCATTCCCACATCCAACATAGTCTCACTATCCGGCCCATTCCCACATCCAACATGGCTTCAATATCGGGCCCATTCCCCACATCCCAACATGGTCTCACTATCCTTTTTTTTTAATAAATGTTTTTTTATTCAGTTTTCATGTTTTATATTGAACAATTACAAATTGTTAGAGAGAGAGAAAAAAAAAAGAACACGCAAAAATTAACATATATTTACGGTGAGCATCTTCGTAGTAATAACTGTGGCCTCCCCCTTAGCCGGCATACATATTTTACATTCCCCAACATGTTTGTTGGCATTTATTTAGTTTGGTTTTGGCCTTAGCTAGCCATCAAACCCCCGTAACGAACCCGTAACGAACCCGTAGGACCCCCCCCCCCCCCCCCCCCCCCCCCCCTGGCTACCTTCCCCCGACTATTCTTCCTCTTGTACGTTGGCCACAAACAGGTCCCGGAACAGTTGCATGAATGGCTCCCACGTTCTGTGGAAGCCGTCGTCCGACCCTCGGATGGCGAATTTGATTTTCTCCATTTGGAGAGAATCCGAGAGGTCGGACAGCCAGTCTGCAGCTCTGGGCGGTGCTGCTGACCGCCAGCCAAACAGGATTCTATGGCGGGCGATCAGGGAGGCAAAGGCAATGGCGTCCGCCCTCCTCCCCAGGAATAGATCTGGCTGGTCTGAAACCCCGAAGACCGCCACTATCGGGCATGGCTCCACCCTCACCCCCACCACTTTGGACATAGCCTCGAAGAAGGCTGTCCAGTACTCCACAAGTCTGGGGCAAGACCAGAACATGTGGGCGTGGTTGGCCGGGCCTCTTTGGCACCGTTCACATCTGTCCTCCACCTCCGGGAAGAACCTACTCATACGGTTTCTCGTTAAGTGGGCTCTATGTACCACTTTTAGTTGCGTCAGGCTGAGCCTTGCACACGTGGAGGTGGAGTTGACCCTATGCAGTGCTTCGCTCCAGAGTCCCCACCCTATCTCCATCCCCAAGTCGTCCTCCCATTTCCTTCTTGTTGCGTCCAGTACGGTGTCGTAGCTTTCTACCAGTCGGTCATACATGTCGCTACAGTTCCCTTTCTCTAGGATACTTGCGTCCAGTAGGTCTTCCAGTAGTGTCTGTCGTGGCGGTTGTGGGTACGTCCTTGTCTCCTTTCGTAGGAAGTTTTTGAGCTGCAGGTACCGTAGCTCGTTCCCCCCAGCTAGCCAAAATTTCTGTCAGTTCGTCCAGTGTTGCAATCCTGTCGTCCGTGTATAGGTCCCTGACTGTCAGTGTCCCCCCGTCCTGCCTCCACCTTTTGAAGGTGGCGTCAGTCAGTGCTGGTTTGAACCTACGGTTGTTGCAGATGGGAGCCTTGTCCGACATTTTGTTCAGGCCAAATTGCTGCCGCAGTTGGTTCCAGGATTGGAGGGTGGCTGTCACCACTGGGCTGCTGGAGTGTTTTTTGGGTGGGGATGGGAGTGCTGCCGTGGCGAGGGCCCGGAGGGAGGTCCCCATGCAGGAGGCCTCCTCCGCACGCACCCACTCGGCTTCTGGCTCCTGGATCCATCCCCTTACTCGCTCGGCTGTTGCCGCCCAGTGGTAGAATTGTAGATTCGGGAGGGCTAGCCCCCCCCTGGATTTTGTTTTCTGTAGGACCTTCTTTGGGATCCTAGCATTTTTACCCCCCCCATACGATCACCATGATAAGTTTGTCCAGCGCTTTGAAGAAGGCCTTGGGGATGTAGATCGGAATGGATCTAAACAGGAAGAGGAACCTGGGCAATACGTTCATTTTGATCATCTGGACTCTCCCCGCGAGGGAGAGTGGGAGTGTGTTCCATCTTTGCAGGTCTTTTTTAACTTCCTCCGCCAGGCTGGTGAGGTTCCATTTGTGGATCCCTTTCCAGTCATGGGCTATTTGGATCCCCAGGTAGCGGAATTTATGTCGGGCTTGTTTGAACGGCAGCCCCTTTAGTGCTGCCCCCCCCCCCCCCCCCCCTTGCTGGTGTACTGGGAAGATCTCACTTTTGCTCATGTTGAGTTTGTAGCCCGAGAAGGCTCCAAACTCTTTCAGGAGCGCGATGATACGGTCCATGCTGCTTTGTGGGTCCGAGATGTAGAGGAGCAGATCATCTGCATAGAGTGAGACTCTGTGCTCTCTGCCTCCCCTTAGGATCCCCCTCCAATTTTTTGCTGCCCTGAGCGCAATTGCTGGCGGTTCGATTGCTAGTGCGAACAGCAGCGGGGACAGTGGGCATCCTTGTCTGATGCCCCTGTGCAGCTGGAAGTATTGGGAGTTGGTATTGTTGGTCCGTACACTCGCCATGGGGGCGTTGTATAGGAGCTTTACCCACGCGGTGAACCCTGTTCCAAGCCCGAACCGCTCCAGTACCTCTATGAGGTATTTCCATTCGACTCTGTCGAAGGCCTTTTCTGCATCCAGGGAGACGATCACCTCTTGTGTTCTCTCCCCGGAGGGGGTCATTATCACGTTCAGCAGGCGCCTGATGTTCGAGGTGAGCTGTCTACCTTATGGTCTCACTATCCGGCACATTCCCCGCAGCCCAATATGGCCTCACTATCCTGCCCGTTCCCCACATCCCAATATGATCTCACTATCCTGCCCATTCCCTACATCCCAACATGGCCTCACTATCCCGCCCATTCCCCACATCCCAACACAGCCTCACTATCCGGCACATTCCCACCATCCCAACATGATCTCACTATCCGGCCCATTTCCCATATCCCAACATAGTCTCACTATCCTGCCCATTCCCCACATCCCAACATGGTCTCACTATCCTGCCCATTCCCCACATCCCAATATGGTCTCACAATCCGGCCCATTCCCCACATCCCAATATGATCTCACTATCCTGCCCATTCCCACATCCCAACATGATCTCACTATCCGGCCCTTTCCCCACATCCCAACATGATCTCACTATCCGGCCCATTCCCCACATCCCAACATAATCTCACTATCCGGCACATTCCCCACATCCCAATATGATCTCACTATCCGGCCCTTTCCCCACATCCCAACATGGCCTCACTATCCTTCCCTTTCCCCACATCCCAACATGGCCTCACTATCCTGACCATTCCCCACATCCCAACATGGCCTCACTATCCTGCCCATTCCCCACATCCCATCATGGCCTCACTATCCTGCCCATTCCCCACATCCCATCATGGCCTCACTATCCTGCCCATTCCCCACATCCCAACATAGTCTCACTATCCTGCCCATTCCCCACATCCCAACACGGCCTCACTATCCGGCTCATTCCCCACATCCCAACATGATCTCACTATCCTGCCCATTCCCCACATCCCATCATGGCCTCACTATCCTGACCATTCCCCACATCCCAACATGGTCTCACTATCCGGCCCATTCCCCACATTCCAACATGGCCTCACTATCCTGCCCTTTCCCCACAACCCAACATTTTTTCATTTTAAGTACATATATCCTTTTGAAAGTTTATATTGCTTCCATTGCCCTTTCATGCAATTAATTCCAGAGCATAACAATTCGCTTCCTTCATAAATGTTGACTCCTGTCCATCGCCTCTGGTTCGCCTATCAATTCTCCTAAAGTTTTGTCCTTTGTTTATTGGTTGCTGAAACTCCTGCCTGTGAACGTTTGTTCCACACTGTTGAACAACCCTATTGAATCTCCTCTCACTACTTCATCTGTCCGGCGAACAACCTCAGCTCCTCCAGTGTCTCCATGTCGCTGACGTCCGGCATCCCTGGTACCATCCTGGTAGATCCATGTCTGCATAACCAAATGCCTTGACATCCAGTGACCAGAATTGGTTAAAATGCTGCAGCCAAGGCCTAATCAGTGATTCAAAAAGATTTTACGAGCCTGCTGTTTCTTTCTTCATCGTTCGGTTTGGATTATCGGGTTGTCAACTAAACTTGATAGTGTTCTAACATCAGTCTGGGACAATGAAGTCCTCGAATAAATACAATAAATAATGCAACCACTATTTGCTTACGTTGGGCAAACACTGGCCAGCTTGTTGAATGCAACACCATTGCTATGCTTTATATCACTTGACAAAGGTATTGACATAGATGACAAAGGTTTGTACACCATTGCTTAATATTTAACTTTCCATTGCATAATATTTAACTTCTTGACTGCAACATTAGGCTTGTTGTTTATAGCCTGCGCTGCTTTCTGACAGCTCGATTGACCAGACATGTTTCAACATTTTAGTTAGCTCTCCAATCCTTGCCAAGGGGACATGCCTGATGTACAAATTTACATTGCGTGATTGACTCTTCACAGCTAATTGCCTTTGTCAGATATCAAACTGATGTGCTATTGTTTTAATCTCTCTGACCCAGTGATGGAAGCATGGGTTGCCACCTCATCAATCAGCTGTGACCCATGCGTCGCACTTTTGCTTCTGGGTAAGAAGAGTCATCGAGGTCTGCAGCACAGAAAAGGCCCTTCGGCCCAACGCATCTGCACCAGTCAAGAACAACCACCTAACCATTCTAATCCCATTTTCCAGCACTTGGTCCATAGCCTTGTGTGACTTGGCATCGCAAGTGCTCATCTAAATACTTCTTAAATGTTATGAGGGTCTCTGCCTCCACCACCCTTTCAAGCAGCGGGTTCCAGACTCTCTCCACCCTCTGGGTGAAAATGTTTTTCCTCGACTTCCGGTGGCAGCCATGGAGTGAGAGGTGGCTTATTTGGTAGCTCCTGCTCGAGGCGGATTTTTGGGACCTCTTTGCCCCGAAGTATGGGGGGATTTGACCGGTACAATTGGAGGCTGGTGAGGAAGAGATGAAGAATTCCTCACCAGTTTATGGAGTCGTGGACCAGAAGTGGTCTGCAAAGAAGAGATTGTTCGACAAAGAAGGGAGTGGAGTCAGCGGCACAGGAAAGCATGGCGGAGGCTCAGGGACCGGGATTGCCGGCCCAGTGGTCAACGGAGCAGCTGGTGAACTTCCTCCAGGATAGCTTTGCCAAGCAAAGGAAAGAGTACCTACCCGAATAAGACAGCGATTGACCGGGTAGAGCAAAGATTGGATGCCCAGGAACAGGCGATCAAGAAAATGGAAGAGGCGGTGGCTGAGCACGAGGACCAGCTGACTGCGACGGAGGTGGAGTTGGGGGCAGATGTGGGACCACCAGGAAAGGCTGCAAGAAAAGGTGGAGGATTTGGAGAACAAGTCGCACAGGCAGAACCTAAGGATCGTCGGTCTCCCGGAGGGTATTGAGCGATCGGACGCAGGGGCATACGTGGCGCGTATTCTCGAGAAGCTGATGGGAGAAGGTCCGTTTACTCGTCCCTTGGAGGTGGACAGCACTGAGCGCTTGCGAGGAATCCGCAGGTGAATGAGCCACCGAGGGCGACGGTGCTGCGATTGCACCAATTCCTGGACAAGGAGCAGATCTCGGGGTGGGCCAGGCAGACGAGGAGCTGCAAACGGGAAGGCAACGAGCTGCACATTTACCAGGACCTGGGTGTGGAACTGGCTAAGAGAAGGACAAGCTTCAACAAAGTAAATTCAGCCCTCTTTAGGAAGGGGATGAAGTTTGGCCTGCTGTACCCAGCTCGTTTGTGGGTCACCTGGAAAGGTCAAGAACTCTATTTTGCATCGTCGGAGGAGGCGATGAACTTTGTGAAAGACAGGGGACTGACATGTGATGGAGGACATTGAACTTGGGGATGTGCTGCTCAGTTTCTTTTCTTTGGGGGCTTTGTACCAGGTTTTGGGCCGTGTTGTATGTGGGTTAACTTTATTCTAATTGAGGGGATGGTGTGTGGAATTTTCTTTGTGTTTTTTGGGAATTTGCATATGTATGTTCGAGAGGGGGGGAGGGAGATCAGTGGGGGGTAGAATGCTTGGCGCCGTGGTCAGTGGGGTCAGTGCCCGCAATGGAGACTGGATGTAGGACTGTTCGCAGATGAGGAGATGAGGGGGTGCGCGGACGGGTGGGGGAGGCCATCCAGAATTATTTGGAGATAAATGTTACGGGGGGAAGTTTCGGCAGCAATGGTGTGGGAAGTGCTGAAGACCGTGGGGGGAACTAATTTCGATATGGGCTCATAGGGAGAAGATGAAATGAGCAGAGAGGGATAGGTTGGTTTGGGAGATACTCCAGGTGGATACAAGATATTCTGAAGCCCCGGGAAGGGGTTGTTGAAGGAGCGGCAGAAGGTGCAGATCTACAGCTTTTATCTACAGGGAAGGCGGTGGGGCAGTGGAGGAAGGTGAAAGGGGCAATATATGAGTATGGCGAGAAGGCCAGTCGGATGCTAGCACATCAGCTCAGGAAAAGGGAGGCGGCCAGGGAGATAGGAAGAGTGAAGGACAGAGGGGGGAACACAATCTTGGACCCAGCAGGGGTGAATGGAGTGTTTAAGGAGTTTTACAGTCGGTTGTATGAGTCGGAGCCTCCAGCTGGGGTGGAGGGGCTGAAGCAGTTCTTGGAAAGGTTGAAGTTTCCAAAGGTAGAGGAAGGGTTGGTGGAGGGGCTGGGATTCGGGATTGTAGAAATACAAGAGGGATTGGAGGCCATGCAGTCGGGCACCGGATGCATCCATGCACCGGATGGCTACCCAGTGGACTTTTACAAAAAGCTCTCTGGGATGCTGGACTCGCTGCTGGTGAGGGCATTTAATGAAGCAACGGAGAGGGGAATCCTTCCCCCAAAAAGTCACATTGATCCTGAAGCGGGAGAAGGACCCAGAGCAATGTGGGTCAGACAGACCAATCTCCCTATTAAATGTTATTTAAAAAAATATTTTTATTCTCTCCCTTTTTCACATTTTCTCCCGAATTTACACCCACCAACAATAAACAATAATCAGTAACAAATATGTCAATCCCCATAACAATAACAATGATCCCATCCTCCCACCAACCCCCAAACATCAGCCCGCATGTCAACATAAACAAATGACAAAAAGGAATCAGGGATTACCCATAGTCACCCTTAATACACACAGCCCCCTCCCCCACAACCCTCTCACCCATCCCCCCCAACTAATGTTCGATGTTATCCAGTTCTTGAAAGTGCATAATGAATAAAGCCCATGAATTGTAGAACCCTTCCAGCCTTCCCCTCAGTTCAAACTTAACCCTCTCAAGGGTCAAGTATTCCAACAGGTCCCCCCGCCACGCCAGGGCACAGGGTGGAGAGGCTGCTCTCCATCCCAACAGGATCCGCCTTTGGGCGATCAACGAGGCGAAGGCTACAACATCTGCCTCCGCACCCGTTTCCCACCCTGGCTGGTCGAACACCCCGAATATGGCCTCCCGGGGACCCGGGTCCAGTTTCACATGCACCACCTTGGAAATTACCCTAAAAACCTCCTTCCAGTAATCCTCTAGCTTTGGACAGGACCAAAACAAATGAACGTGATTAGTGCCCCCCCCCCCCCCCCCCCCAACCCCCTGCAAAGCTCACACACATCTTCTACTCCTTCAAAAAATTGGCTCATCCTCGCCCTTGTGAGTTGTGCTCTGTTTAACACCTTCAGCTGTATCAGTCCCAACCTCGCGCACGAGGTGGAGGCATTTACTCTCCAGAGCACCAGACCCCCTCCTCCATATCCTCTCTCAACTCTTCCTCCCACTTTGCTTTGATCGCTTCGAGTGGTGCCTTCTCCTCTTCCAAAATAGCTCCGTAAACCGCTGACCCTCTTCTCCAGTCCCCCTGCCGTCAGCACCTCCTCCAGCAATGTGGAGGCCGACTCCTGCGATAAGCTCTGAATCTCCTTTCTGGCAAAACCTCGAACCTGCATGTATCGAAACATTTCTCCCTGCTCCAGCCCATTTTAACCGCCTGTAACCGACCCGCCAGTGACAGAGGGAGACCATCCCACCTTGCCAGATCGGCCTTCACTCTCCCCACCAAACTAGAGATGTTGTACCTGCAAAGCCTCTCCCATGCCCGAGCAACCTGCACCCCCAGATACCGAAAGTGAGTCCCTGCACTATGGAATGGCAGCCCCCCCACCCCTGCCCCCAACCCCAGCCGAGACACCACAAAATACTCACTCTTGTCCAAGTTCAGCTTGTACCCCGAGAAAGACCCAAATACTCGCAGTAGCTCCAATATTCCCTCTATCGACACACTTGGTTCTTACACATACAGCAGCAAGTCGTCGGCATATAAGGACACCCTCTGCTCTATCCCCCCCGTACTATTCTTTCCATGCTCCCGAACTTCCTAATGCGATGGTCAACGGCTCAATCGCAAGTGCAAACAGCAGGGGGGGGGGACATAGGACATCCCTGCCTCGTCCCATGGTGGAGAGAAAAGTATCTCGAGCTGATATTGTTGGTGCGGATACCCGCCTTTGGCTCTTTATATAATAGCTTTACCCAGTTCTACCCGGCCAAACACCTTCTCGGCGTCCAATGCCATAACCACCTCTATTTCCTTCCCTTCCGCCGGTGCCATAACGACGTTCAAAACCCTCCTAATGTCCAAACACAGCTGCCTCCCTCTCACGAACCCTGTCTCATCCTCACCTATTACCTTCGGGAGGCACTCCTCCAGCCTACCCGCCAGTACGTTCGCCAATACTTTTGCGTCCACATTCAGAAGTGATAAGGGCCGATACCACCCACACTTCGTCGGATCCTTATCTCTTTTCAGCAACAGTGAAATTGATGCCTGCCCCAAGGTTTGTGGCAACACCCCCTTCCCTATCGCCTCTTCAAACATCCCCACCATCAGGGTGCCAGCTTATCCTTGAATTTTTTATAATATTCTACCGGAAACCCATCCGGCCCTGCCACCTTCCCCAACTGCATCCTCCCAATCGCATCCTTTATCTCCTGCCCCACGATCGCTCCTTCTAATGTAGCCCTGTCCCCCTCCCCTAACCTCGGGTACTCCAACCCATCTAGAAATTCCTGCATCTCACGGTCTCTCCCAGGTGTCTCTGACCTGTACAACCTCTCATAAAATTCCTCAAATACCTTGTTAATCAGATCCAGAGCCACCACCAACTTCCCTGCCCTATCATAAGAACATAAGAACATAAGAACATAAGAACTAGGAGCAGGAGTAGGCCATCTGGCCCCTCGAGCCTGCTCCGCCATTCAATTAGATCATGGCTGATCTTTTGTGGACTCAGCTCCACTTTCCGGCCCGAACACCATAACCCTTAATCCCTTTATTCTTCAAAAAACTATCTATCTTTACCTTAAAAACATGTAATGAAGGAGCCTCAACTGCTTCACTGGGCAAGGAATTCCATAGATTCACAACCCTTTGGGTGAAGAAGTTCCTCCTAAACTCAGTCCTAAATCTACTTCCCCTTATTTTGAGGCTATGCCCCCTAGTTCTGCTGTCACCCGCCAGTGGAAACAACCTGCCTGCATCTATCCTATCTATTCCTTTCATAATTTTAAATGTTTCTATAAGATCCCCCCTCATCCTTCTAAATTCCAACGAGTACAGTCCCAGTCTACTCAACCTCTCCTCATAATCCAACCCCTTCAGCTCTGGGATTAACCTAGTGAATCTCCTCTGCACACCCTCCAGCGCCAGTACGTCCTTTCTCAAGTAAGGAGACCAAAACTGAACACAATACTCCAGGTGTGGCCGCACTAACACCTTATACAATTGCAACATAACCTCCCTAGTCTTAAACTCCATCCCTCTAGCAATGAAGTACAAAATTCCATTTGCCTTCTTAATCACCTGTTGCACTTGTAAACCAACCTTCTGTGACTCATGCACTAGCACACCCAAGTCTCTCTGAACAGCGGCATGCTTTAATATTTTATCGTTTAAATAATAATCCCGTTTGCTGTTATTCCTACCAAAATGGATAACCTCACATTTGTCAACATTGTATTCCATCTGCCAGACCCGAGCCCATTCACTTAACCTATCCAAATCCCTCTGCAGACTTCCAGTATCCTCTGCACTTTTCGCTTTACCACTCATCTTAGTGTCATCTGCAAACTTGGACACATTGCCCTTGGTCCCCAACTCCAAATCATCAATGTAAATTGTGAACAATTGTGGGCCCAACACGGATCCCTGAGGGACACCACTAGCTACTGATTGCCAACCAGAGAAACACCCATTTATCCCAACTCTTTGCTTTCTATTAATTAACCAATCCTCTATCCATGCTACTACTTTACCCTTAATGCCATGCATCTTTATCTTATGCAGCAACCTTTTGTGTGGCACCTTGTCAAAGGCTTTCTGGAAATCCAGATATACCACATCCATCGGCTCCCCGTTATCTACTGCACTGGTAATGTCCTCAAAAAATTCCACTAAATTAGTTAGGCATGACCTGCCTTTAACGAACCCATGCTGCGTCTGCCCAATGGGACAATTTCTATCCAGATGCCTCGCAATTTCTTCCTTGATGATAGATTCCAGCATCTTCCCTAGTACCGAAGTTAAACTCACTGGCCTATAATATCCTGCTTTCTGCCTACCTCCTGTTTTAAACAGTGGCGTCACGTTTGCTAATTTCCAATCCACCGGGACCACCCCAGAGTCTAGTGAATTTCGGTAAATTATCACTAGTGCATCTGCAATTTCCCTAGCCATCTCTTTTAGCACTCTGGGATGCATTCCATCAGGGCCAGGAGACTTGTCTACCTTTAGCCCCATTAGCTTGCCCATCACTCCCTCCTTAGTGATAACAATCCTCTCAAGGTCCTCACCTGTCATAGCCTCATTTCTATCAGTCGCTGGCATGTTATTTGTGTCTTCCACTGTGAAGACCGACCCAAAAAACCTGTTCAGTTCCTCAGCCATTTCCTCATTTCCCATTATTAAAACTCCCTTCTCATCCTCTAAAGGACCAATATTTACCTTAGCCACTCTTTTTTGTCTTATATATTTGTAAAAACTTTTACTGTCTGTTTTTATATTCTGAGCAAGTTTACTCTCATACTCTATCTTACTCTTCTTTATAGCTTTTTTAGTAGCTTTCTGTTGCCCCCTAAAGATTTCCCAGTCCTCTAATCTCCCAGCAATCTTTGCCACTTTATATGCTTTTTCCTTCAATTTGATACTCTCCCTTATTTCCTTAGATATCCACGGTCGATTTTCCCTCTTTCTTCCGTCCTTCCTTTTTGTTGGTATAAACCTTTGCTGAGCACTGTGAAAAATCGCTTGGAAGGTTCTCCACTGTTCCTCAACTGTTCCACCATAAAGTCTTAGCTCCCAGTCTACCTTAGCTAGTTCTTCTCTCATCCCCTTGTAATCTCCTTTGTTTAAACACAAAACACTAGTATTTGATTTTACTTTCTCACCCTCCATCTGTATTTTAAATTCCACCATATTGTGATCGCTCCTTCCGAGAGGATCCCTAACTATGAGATCATGAATCAATCCTGTCTCATTACACAGGACAAGATCTAGGACCCCTTGTTCCCTCGTAGGCTCCATTACATACTGTTCTAGGAAACTATCGCGGATACATTCTATAAACTCCTCCTCACGGTTGCCTTGACCGACCTGGTTAAACCAATCGACATGTAGATTAAAATCCCCCATGATAACTGCTGTACCATTTCTACATGCATCAGTTATTTCTTTGTTTATTGCCTGCCCCACCATCTCGTTACTATTTGGTGGCCGATAGACTACTCCTATCAGTGACTTTTTCGCCTTACTATTCCTGATTTCCACCCAAATGGATTCAACCTTATCCTCCATAGCACCGATGTCATCCCTTACTATTGCCCGGATGTCATCCTTAAATAACAGAGCAACACCACCTCCCTTACCATCCACTCTGTCCTTCCGAATAGTTTGATACCCTCGGATATTTAACTCCCAGTCGTGACCATCCTTTAACCATGTTTCAGTAATGGCCACTAAATCATAGTCATTCACGATGATTTGTGCCACCAACTCATTTACTTTATTCCGAATACTACGAGCATTCAGGTAAAGTACACTTATGTTGGTTTTTTTACCTCTGTTTTGAATCTTAACATCTCCAGTTTTATTCCTTTTGTTATTACTGGGCCTATTCACTGTGCTCCCCTCAGTCACTGTACCTTGTACTGTCGCCCTTATGGATTTCTGACTATGTCTTCTCTGCCTTGCACTTTTCCCCTGACTTCCTTTTGTTTCTGTCCCTGTTTTACTACCTTCCAACTTCCAGCATTGGTTCCCATCCCCCTGCCACATTAGTTTAAACCCTCCCCAACAGCTCTAGAAAACACCCCCCCTACGGCATCGGTTCCAGTCCTGCCCAAGTGCAGACCGTCCGGTTTGTACTGGTCCCACCTCCCCCAGAACCGGTCCCAATGCCCCAGGAATTTGAATCCCTCCCTCTTGCACCATCTCTCGAGCTACGCATTCATCCTTTCTATCCTGACTTTCCTACTCTGATTAGCTCGTGGCACTGGTAGCAATCCAGAGATTACTACCTTTGAGGTCCTACTTTTTAGTTTAACTCCTAACTCCCTGAATTCCGCTTGTAGGACCTCATCCCGTTTTTTACCTATATCGTTGGTGCCTATGTGCACCACGACAGCTGGCTGTTCACCCTCCCCCCCCAGAATGTCCTGCAGCCGCTCCGAGACATCCTTGACCCTTGCACCAGGGAGGCAACATACCAACATATCCCTCACCTGAAGAATTTCCCTTACCGCTGCTTCCCTCCGGAGCTGACCTGCTAACATACGCTTTATCTCATGTTCATAAACTGCACCCCTTGCTCGTCTCAGTTGGCGCAGTGCCTTCCTGGTGGACAGTCGGTCGAAGCTCGCCTGTAGTTCCTTCCTCTTTTCCAGCTTCGCTGGGTCCCCACCTTCTGCATAACTCCTATCGACCTCCAACACCTCATCTATTACCCTCTGCCGCTCCAACCTCTCCTCTTTGTCCGCCCTGGCCTTAAACGAAATTACCTCACCCCTCACCACCGCCTTTAGAGCCTCCCAGACAACTGCCTTCGACACCTCACCCGTACAGTTGAAACCTACATATTCCTTAATTACCTTTTCAATTTTCTCACAGAACACTTGGTTCCCCAAATCCAGTTTCCACCCCGGCCTCTATTTTCAACTATTTTCAATACTACTTGCCGAGTATTCCGACCCTTTGACCCCAGCCAGCAAAGCCTTTCCCACCACAAAAAAGTCAATCCGCGAATATACCCTATGGACTGCTGAGAAAAATGAGTACTCCCGTTCCCCTGGGTGCAGGAACCTCCAAGGGTCCACCCCTCCCATTTCCACCATTAGCCCAGCCAACGCCCCCCCCCCCTCCCGATGGGACCAGCGAGCGTGGCCGTGATCTGTCCAACCGTGGCTCCTGCACCATGTTCCCATTGTTGCACGTTTTACTATGGGCGTAAAACGCGTTTATTGGAGTGTATTAACACGCCTCCGAGTTCGACGTGTGCTTAACACTGCTAGGCTCTGTTCTATGTAATTATTTAGCTCTGGAGTCGCCAGTTGCCGTATAGGCAACGTCACAAGTATTCCAAGGTCAAGTTCAAAGTAATAAAGACGATACACCAATTAGTAAAGTTCAAACGATCAATATTTATTATACAGTTATAGTAAATACTCATGCACACACTAAGAGACTAAGCTACAACTAAACTTAAGCAAACAGAATACTTATCTAACAGGAACAGGCAAGGTCAGAGAACGAGGCCTTCGTCCTGGTTTTGTCTGCAGCCTTCAGCAAGCGTTCTGGTACTTGGGAGTCTAGTGGGCTTGGATCGCGTAGCGAGCGTTGAACTTACGGTTTCGGCGGCTGGTGCTCAACGGCTGGAGTCAGGATGCGAGATGTCAGTCAGAGCCGGAGCACGGGTTTAACAGACCGGACAACACGAGGTCCCTATCTTTTATAGGGGTTCCATTGTCCTTCCCTCTTCTCGGGCGGGCTCTACCTATTGGATCAATTTCTTATCGATACTGGATTAATTCCCCAATGCGAGGGGGTCTCCGTGATGGAGGGGGCATTTCTTATGTCCTTTTGTTTGGAGGTTTCTGGTGCCTCGATGTCTGGGTCTTGATTAGAATGTGTCCATTCAGAACCAAATGTATCTATTGTGTGGGTGTTCAAGTCTGATGGCCTCATTAGCATGCAAAGCGTTTTGCCATTTGCACCTAGCTAAGGTCTTTTCACCTGAGCCCAAACTGGTTTCTGCTGCTGCAGAATGCAAACTGCTCTTTGCAGACTGCTGTTCTGGCTAAACTGTCTGTTTCCCAGCAGTCTTCCATTTTGGTTTGGCTCAGTGTCCGTTTTGCGTGGCCAGCATGGCTACACCATCGCCCCCCCCACAATCAGCTCGTGTGTGTCCAAGTCGGGAATGGCTCCAAACACCTTCTTCGCGAATCCCACATTGTCCCAATTGGGACCGTATACACTTACCAGCGCCACTAATCTCCCCTCCAGCGCCCCTGTCACAATCACATATCTACCCCCCTGATCTGCCACCATCTTCTCCATCTGGAAGCGTACCGTTTTGCTGACCAACACCGCTACCCCTCGAGCCCTTCCATCAAATCCAGAGTGAAACACCTGGCTAACCCGGCCCTTTTTAAGTCTCACCTGGTCCTTCACCCTCAAGTGAGTTTCCTGCAGCATTGCCACATCGGCTTTCAAACTTTTAAGATTCGCAAGCACCCTTGACCTCTTGACCGGACCTCCTAGTTCTCTCACGTTCCACATGACTATCCTTACTGGGGGTCTCTCACCCCCCTCCCCCCCACCTTTCTTATCCACCATCATCATACCACCGGGCTTGCCCCATAAGCCTGACACGCCCCTGACCATTGTTAACATCAACCCCCTTCCCTCCCTCCCAAGAACCCCCTACATTTCCTCTTGAAAAATCATCTCCCAGCATCAATCCCTCCCCGCCCTCTCGCTTGCCTTGTAGGCCCATTGAAGCCTGCTATCCAGGCTCCAACGTCCGCAGCCCTCCTCTCACCTCACCTCCGTTCACTAGCTGACTTTAGCTAGCTAGTGCAGGTGGCTCCCCCCGCCAAGATATATCGTCGCCTTCCACCCAGTCCCAGAGAAAGAAAAAACAAAACCAACAATCCAACCCATACAATTCACTAACGTAAGATTTAACCATCGCAACACAGAACGCCAATCAACCCAACCATTAACTTGAACTCTGTAACAATACAAAGAGAAGTAAATTACAATACACATCAGTAAAAAAAAGTTGTAGCATTTATACATTTTCCAGCGGCTCAAACACAGTCCACAGTCTCTCTTCCAGTTCCGCTTCTCACGTCTGTCCCAAGCCTTCTGCCCTCATGAACACCTCAGCCGTCTCCGGTGTCTCAAAATAAAAGTCTTTGGCGTTATACGTCACCCTCAGCTTTTCCGGGTACACCATATCAAATCGCACCCCCTTCTTGTACAATGCCGCCTTCACTCGCCTGAATGCCGCTCGTCTTTTTGCCAACTCCATCGTCAGTCCTGGAAGATCATAACTGCAGCACCATCCACTGCACCTTGCGCTTCTGCTTCGCCCAGCTCAATACCTTCTCCTTCATGCAGTACTTATGGAAGCAGATAATTACTGCTCTTGGCGGCTCATTCACTTTGGGCTTCGGCCTTAATGACCGATGAGCTCGGTCTAGTTTGCACTGGGAGGGGTCCTCACCCTCCCCCATCAACTCCACCAACTTCTTAGTGAAGTATTGTGTTGGCCTTGGGCCCTCTGTACCTTCGGACAAGCCCACAATTCTCAGATTGTGCCGCCTCGAGCGGTTCTCCAAGTCTTCGAGCTTTGCTCGGAGTCCTCTGTTGACCTCCAACACCCTCCGCAGCTCGTCCCCCATCGAGGTGACTTGGTCGCTGTGCAGTGACATGGCGTCCTCCACTTCCTTCATCTTCTTGCCCTGCTCTCTCACCTCGGCCGATGTCCTTGCCACCGCCACCCTCACCGGGGCGATTGCCTCCTCCACCAATGACTTAAATGTGACCACCGTCTCCTTCCTCAAGGCCTCCATGTGCCTCGCGATCTGCTTTTCAAGCTCCACTACCATCACCTCGGTCACCTTCTCCACCGGAAGTAGTGTGGCCCCGTCTGGCGGTTCGGATTCCGCCATCTTGTCAGCACTTTTGCTTCACTCTCATTCAGCGGCGAACCCGCGTTTCCTCCTTTCTCCGACGCTGCTCTTCGCATCCTTTAGCGGCTTATTGTTTTTCCTTTCTTTTTTTCCCCCCTCCACCCTCCTGTCCTTCATCAATCTGATTTTTTTTTGAAAATAAATTTTCTTCCTTCACACAACAAAAAAAAGGGGAGAAAAAAAACTTTCACCAAACTTCTTTAAACCTTCTTTCCCTTCTCCTCTACATTCCCCCAGAGCTCCCCTGGGACCGGACGTCAGCCTTCTTACTTCATCCTAGGTGGGAGCCATCCGATGTGGGACACCCCACCTACATCGCCCCCTGACCTTGGGCCTGCCGCCTCGGCCTCCTTTTAGCTCCGCCCCCGCTGCTCCGACCTCCGGGCCGCGCTGGGCCCAGTGCCTCAGCCCCCGCTGCCCGGCAACCGCGCGGGGTTCTTCGCCGGTTTTTAAACTGGCCCCACTGGCTGCCTGTGACGGCCCCAAAGGCCGATGATAGTCGGGGACGGGGACCGGGGGGGGGGGGGGGGGGGGGGGGGGGGGGGGGGTTTGAATGGTGACTCAGGGAAATCCCCGAAAGCGTCGTGAATCGCGGCCACCGGCGGGAGCTCTTCTTGCTGTGGCCGCCCTGCTCGTATACGCCGGCAAAGGTCTCCCTATTAAATATTGATGCCAAAATCCTGGCCTCGAGGATAGAGGACTTTGTCCACGGGGTGATAGGTGTCCAGATGGGGTTTGTTAAGGGTAGGTAGATAGACCTTAAAGATGACGGTTCTCTCAAGATTTTTGATTGTTTTTCGGTGTCTCCCTATTTTAATTCCAAAGGCCCTTTTTAAGCGGGTGAATAGGGTAATATCTGGGGTTGTGTGGGTGGGTAAAACGCCGCGAGTAAAGAAAGTGTTGCTGGAGCGGAGATGAGCAGAGAGAGGGCTGGCTCTGCCGAACCTTAGGAACTACTACTGGGTGGCGAATATAGCCATGATTAGGAAGTGGGTAGCTGGGGAGGGGTCGGTGTGGGAGTGGGTAGAGACGGCATCATGTAAGGGGGGGGGGGCATTAGTTTGGGGGCATTAGTACTGGCTCCTCTGCCATTCTCGTCGGCCCGGCACTCCACAAGCCCAGTGGTGGTAGCAGCCCTGAGAGTCTGGGGGCAATGGCAGAAGCATATGGGAGTAGAGGGAGCGTCAGTATGGGCTCCAATCTGTGGTTTGTGCCGGGGAAGGTGGATGGGGGGTTTCGGAGGTGGCAGAGAGCGGGTACTGAGAGGCTGGGAGATCTATTTATTGATGGGAGCTTTCCCGGTCTGGAGCATCTGGAAGTGAAGTTTGAATTGCCGGGAGGGAATGGGTTCCGATATCTCCAGCTAAGGGATTTTGTACGAAGGCAGGTTTTTACCTTTCTGTTCCTTCCGCCACGGGGGATACAGGACAAGGAAGTTTCTAGAACGGGGGTGGGGGAGGGGAAGGTATCCGAAATTTACAGAGAACTCATGGAGTGGGAGGAAACCCAGATAGGGGAGACAAAATGTAAATGGGAAGATGAGCAGGGTAAGGAGTTAGAGACGGGTATGTGGGAGGATGCCCTGAGCAGAGTCAATGCGTCCTCATCATGTGCCAGGCTCAGCCTGATACAATTTAAGGTGGTCCAGCGGGCACGCATGACGGTGGACTGGATGAGCAGGTTTTTTGGGTAAGAGGACAAGTGTACAGGAGGTCCCGCAAATCATGTCCACATGTTTTGGGCATGCCCGAAGCTGAGGGGATTCTGGCAGGGATTTGCAAATGTCATGTCCAGGGTGGCACCGAGTCCAGAGGTGGGGATTTTTGGAGAGTCGGAAGACCCGGGAGTCCAGAGGGTGAGAGAGGCTGATGTTTTGGCATTCGCTTCCTTGGTAGTCTGGAGACAGATCTTCCTAGCGATGAGGGACTCGAAGCCCCCGAAGGCTGGGTATGGGTTAGTGACGTGGCTGGGTTTCTCAGGCTTGAGAAAATCAGGGGCGGCATTCTCCCCTACCCGGCGGGGCGGGGGGGGTCCCGGCGTAGGGGAGTGGCGCCAACCACTCCGGCGTCGGGACTCCCCAAAGGTGCGGAATTCTCCGCACCTTTGAGGGCTAGGCCCGCGCCAGAGCGGTTGGCACCACGTCGACTGGCGCAAAAACCGGCACCAGCGGCCTTTCAGGCCCGCCGCCCGGCGCCGGGGCTGGCCGAAAGGCCTTCGTCGGTTCGTGCATGCACCGATGGTGACGTCAGTGGCAGCTGCCGCTGACGTCACCACCGGCGCATGCGCGCTGGGGGATTCTCTTCTGCCTCCGCCATGGCGGAGACCGTGGCAGCGGCGGAAGAGAAAGAGTGCCCCCACGGCACTGGCCCGACCACCGATCGGTGGGCCCCGATCGCGGGCCTGGCCACCATGGGGGCACCCCCCGGGGTCCGATCGCCCCGCGCCCCCCCCAGGACCCTGGGGGCCCGCTCGCGCCGCCGATCCCGCCGCCACCAGAGGTGGTTCAAACCACTGCGGCGGGAGAGGCCTCCCAGCGGCAGGACTTCGGCCCATCGCGGGCCGGAGAATCGCCGCAGGGGGCTCGCCGCTCGACGTGGCGCGATTCCCGCCCCCGCCAATTCCCGGGTGGCGGAGAATTTCTGCCACGGCGGGGGCGGGATTTTCGGCGGCCCCGGGCGATTCTCCGACCCTGCGTGGGGTCGGAGAATTTTGCCCCAGGCTCGGCCTGAGAGGTTCATCATTAGGGTTTGCCCGGAGATGGCAGCCGTTTATCGACTTCTTCGGAGATAATTGAACCGTCAGCAGATTCAATATTGGTGGTGGGGGGGGGGGGGGGGGGGGGGGGGGGGGGGGGTGGGGGGTGCCGGGTTTGGGGAGCAAGGGGTGGGGGAGGGAGTTAGACTATGTCGGTCTAGCTTAGCGAGAACTGTGGGAGATGGAGGGGTGTGTTATGCGTTGAACTATGTTCATATCTGTACGTGTGACTTTTGTTAAAATCATAAATGCCATAATAAAATGTTTAAAAAAAAGAAAATGTTTTTCCTCCCATCCCCTCGAAACCTCCTGCCTTTTACCTTAAATCTGTGCCCTGGTCATTGCTCCTCCACTGACTCTATCTATGCCCCTCAACATTTTATACATCTCAAGCTTGAGGGTTCGAGTCCCCCTACAGAGAATTAAATGTATAATCCACTTTGGTGCAGTATATGCAGAAAGAACTGCACCATCAGTAGACATACTTTGGATAAGACAACAACTCGCATTTCGATAGCACCTTTGACTTTATAAGACATCCCATATTGGTGATGCTTCAACAGGAGTCTCGTCAAACATGATTTGACATCAAGTCACGTCAGGATCAGGACAGCTGACCAAAGGTTTACTCAGAGACGTAAGTTTTAAGAAGCATCTTAAAAGGGGAAAGAGACATGTGGAGAGGTTTAGGGAGACAATTCCAGTGTTCAGGAGCGAGGCAGCCAACACTGGGGTACTTTTCCAGGTTCAGTCACGATTCTTTGAAAGGGATGAGTGTACGTTATTGGGGACAGCTACATTGGCGTGGAGAGAGAAAAAAACACAGGAATAATCCTGTAGAATCTGCTGAGGCAGCATGCACTGAGCAGGCAGGTAGAAAACAAAAGGTTATAGGTTGGATTCTCCGTCAGCAGGATACTCTGTTTCTCCGGCAGCGCACAATCGCCCGCGGATTTCCCGACAACGTGGGGATGACCACAAAGGAGAATCGCCATTGGCCGGCTGCCGGGACGGAGAATCCCGCTGTATATTTGTTTACGATATTACACTCTCCACTCACCGAGGGGGTCTCTCTCCATGACTTTCTCCCAGACCGAGGTTTTTGTACAAGAGGTCTTGGGCGGGATGCTCCGATCGCCGACACCAAAATTGCTTTCGGTGATCAGCTGGAGAATCCACCTTGATGCTGGAATCGGGGTCGGCGCCTTTTTCTGAGATGATCCGCCCCCTCAAAAATGGCGTACGCACGGCGTATGGACGGCCTCAGGACGATGATCCACCCCCGATAGATGGAGTCCCCGACGGCGTGGGGCGCGTGTCCTCACAACGTTCGTGGAGCCTGCATGGCGGCTGCGGACTGTGCCCAGTACCGTAACAGTCGGGGGGGGGGGGGCTTCGGCAAGGGCTTCGGGGACTGGTGGGGGGTGATCCGGAGGGTGGCGAGAGGGGTTAGGGGGGGACAGTTTTTGGCAGGCTGGTCCCGCGAGTGGCCGGCGACATGTTGTACGGCGCGGCCGCGGACCCAGCCATTCCGCAACAGTATCCGCAGGTAAAGCCGGGGGCTTTAGGCTGCGCGGCTACTAGCCCCCCCCCCCCCCCCCCCCCCCACCAGACGGAGGATCGGTGTGGGGGCAGCACCGACTTTCTGGTTATAAGACCAGACGGAACCTGCGAACAAAGCCGCAGGATCGGAGAATCCAGCCCCTTATCTCCCAGCTAAGGGGGAACCCCGCCCCCTCGTTACCGGGGGAGCTCATATTCAGTGGAGTTCACCTGGAATCTAATTGCTCTGAACTTTTGACCTCCCTGAGGGTTCCAACAAATCCCAAGAAATGAGTTGGGGGAAAATATTAAAGAAGATTGTAGTCTAAGGTGAGAAAGTCGGCCCGTACTGGGGTATATAAAATGTTAAATGTTATCGATCCAAACTCGGAATGTTGCTTTCAGCCAAGTCAAGGTAATGGAAAAGGGCCGATATTTTGAAGTGGATTGCGAAGGATGTGTGGCCTAGAAAAAAGTCCCTTCGGCCCAACTGGTCCATATCGGTCTTTATGCTCTCTTTGATCTTTTATGGAGACGCAGGGGGCGGGATTCACCGTTCCCCGATGCTGATTTTATAATCGGCGATCGGGCGGAAAATCCATTTTTACAATGGGATCCGGGGGGGGGGGCGCCTGTTTTCGCAGGCCCACCCCCTCCAAATCAGCATCATCGCGGCGCACGGCACACGCCTTTGGGACGTCATCTGAAGGCCCTCCCCCGATACTCCGCCTCCAGTGGGTCAAGTTCCCGACCGCGCGGTTGACTCATGGTCTCAGCGGTCAGGAACCCAGCGTGACGGCTGCGGACTGTGTCCAGCGCCTCCACAGTCGGGGGGGGGGGGGGGGGGGGTAGGGGGAGCCATGCTGCTGGCTGGAGGTGCTTCGGTGAGGGCTGGGGGGACTGGTTGGGGGTGGCCAGGGGATGTGAGGGGGTGTCCAGAGGGACACTATCTGGCAGTTAAGGTCCGTGCATGGCCGGCGCCATGTTGTACGTCGCGACTGCTTCAGGTGGTCACCGAGCACACGCGCGGCCACGGACCCCACAATTCTCCGGCCCTTTATTTTGTGGAGGCCGGGCATTTTACATGGCGCGGCTGCTAAACCTCACCGGACGGAGGATTATTATAGAATTTACAGTGCAGAAGGAGGTCATTCGGCCCATCAAGTCTGCACCGGCTCTTGGAAAGAGCACCCTACCGAGGCCCACACCACTCTATCCCCAGAACCCAGTTACCCCACTCAACCAACCCTAAGGGCAATTTTGGACACTAAGGGCAATTCAGCATGGCCAATCCACCTAACCATGCACGTCTTTGGACTGTGGGAGGAAACCAGGGCACCCGGAGGAAACATTCCGCACAGACAGTGACCCAGCCGGGAATCGAACCTGGGACCCTGGAGCTGTGAAGCAATTCTGCTAACCGCTATGCTACCGTGCTGCCCAGGATCGGTGCTGGGGCCATGCCAATTTGCCATGTAAAACGCCACGGATCCTCCAAAATCAGAAAATCCAGCCCGGCGGGTCCACACTGAGGTATAACAAATGAAACAAAGGTTTGCTTGCAAGATTTAAGGTAGACTGCTCCCGGTGGTACCCAACTGGGTCTGAGACGGCCAATCCTGAACTGGCCGATCTTACATACGATGTGAATTGAACTGCCCCCTCTCTGTAGTGGAGAAACGCGTATTCCGCAAGACACAAAGGGAATACGATCATTCCCATCCCGTACGTCCCGTGTGGGTGCAGGTTATGACATGGCCCTCCTCCAATCTTTCTTTATCTAAATTTACTATCGTAAATAGGATAAAAATGATTGTAAAGTGAAATCAATATGTTAAGTGTGACAAAGCTTCTTCTACTCATTTAACTGCAGGAAGATGGTGAAAAAAGAATTTTTTTTTTATTTTTCGTGCCCATTCAAGAATAAATAACTTGCATGAATTCAACAACTGAGGATGTTACAGAATGCTTTGCAGTCAGTGCAACACCTGAGGAGTGTAGTCAATATTGATGTAGTGCAGCGAAAGGAGGGCCACTCTCGCTTTCCCATGTACATAGCACAGCCATCTTATGCCAGCCACCTCCAAGTGAGAGATACGATCCGCTCTGAAGAGTAACAACAACAATTTGCATTTATATTGATTCTTAAATGCTGTACAATTTTCTAAGGTACAACTTTGCCGAACGGAATCTGGCACTGAAGTCCATTTTGGACCAGGAGACCAAAGAAATAGGTCTTAATGAGCATCTGAGAGAAAGAGAGCGAGGAAGAGAGAGGGAGGGAATCGACAAGGTTGGGAGCTCAGGCACCCGATGGCCACCAATGGTGAAACAGCTTACATTGAGGATGGCCAAGAGGCCACAATTGGAGCAATGCGGCAGTCTCAAAGGTGATGGGACTGGAGGAGATTACAGAGATCAGGAAGGGTAAGGCCATGGAGGGTTGTGACAACAAGGTTGAGCTTTGTAAAACTGCAGCGTACTCGGCCTGGAAACTGACTGTAGGCAAAACACCTGGGATAGAATCATAAAATTTACAGTGCAGAAAGAGGCCATTCAGCCCAACGGGTCTGCACCAGCCCTTGGAAAGAGCACCCCACTTAAGCCCCACGTCTCCACCCTATCCCCTTTATCCCCGTAACTCCGCCTAACCTTTTTGGACACTAAGGGGCAATTTAGCCTGGCCAATCCACCTAACCTGCACGTCTTTGGACTGTGGGAGGAAACCGGAGAACCCGGAGGAAACCCACGCACACACGGGGATAACGTGCAGACTCTTTGTGGAAGACACAAGCTGGGAATCGAACCTGGGACCCTGGAGCTGTGAAGCAGTTGCGCTAACCACTATGCTACTGTGCTGCCCCTAAAGTGATGAATGAATGGAGTGCAAGTTAGGGCTTGGGCAGTAGAGCTTTCTCTAAGCTCAAGCTTATAAAGGGTGGAAGATAGGAAGCTGGTCAGGAGTAGATTGGAAAAGTGTTTGTTGGCGATGCTGCAGGCAAATCCCGTGGTGGTACTCACAGCTAGTTGGAGCATTTGTGATTTTCTCACAACTGGAATAATAGTTTATGAAGCTATGAGCTGCTGCTTTGGCCAAAGACTATCAAAACTTGGCCGCAATTTGAGCAGGCCGGGCCAAGTCGGAAATTGCAATGGATTTCTTTTTTTTTAATAAACATTTTATTGAGGTATTATTTTTTGGCATTGTAACAGCAGCAATATAAACAATGTACATAAAAATATAAACATAGTGCAAATACTGTCTCCCTCTCCCACAGGTCCCTAACCCCCTACTCTACGCTACCCTAATCCCCTCTCACACCAGCCCCCCCCCCCCCCCCCCCCCCCCCGCTGATGATGAATTATCTGCGAAGAAGTCGAAGAATGGTTGCCACCGCCAGGCGAACCCGAACAATAACCCTCTCATGGCGAACTTAATTTTCTCCAGGCAGAGAAAGCCAGCCATGTCCGATAGCCTAGTCTCTGATTTTGGGGGCTTTGAGTCCCTCCATGCCAGCAATATATGCCTCCGGGCTACCAGGGAAGCAAAGGCCAGAACATCCGCCTCTCTCTCCTCCTGGATTCCCAGATCCTGCGATACCCCGAAAATCGCCACCTCTGGACTCAATGCCACCCTTGTATGTAATACTTTGGACATGACCTCAGCAAACCCCTGCCAAAATCCCCTAAGCTTTGGACATGCCCAGAACATGTGGACATGGTTCGTTGGTCCTCCCGTACATTTTGCGCACCTATCCTCCACCCCAAAGAATCTGCTCATCCGGGCCACTGTCATGTGAGCCCAGTGAACGACCTTGAATTGAATCAGGCTGAGTCTGGCACACGTCGCGGTTGCGTTGACTCTACTCAACGCGTCTGCCCAGAGACCCTCCTCTATCTCTCCCCCCCCAGCTCCTCCTCCCACTTTCGCTTCAGCTCCTCGGCCTGCGTTTCCTCTGGTCCCCATAAGCTCCTTATAAATGACCGAAATGCTCCCCTCTCCTATCCATCCTCCAGAAACCACCCTATCCTGAATCCCCCTTAGCGGCAGGAGTGGGAAGGTTGGTACCTGTCTGCGCAGAAAGACCTGCAGATATCGAAATTCGTTCCCCCCCGCCAATGCAAACTTCTCCTCCAGCGCCCTCACACTCGGAAAGCTCCCCTCTATAAAAAAGCCCCAATCCTCTCAATCCCCGCTCTCCGCCAAATTTGGAACCTCCCCACCCATCCTCCCCGGGGAAAACCGATGATTATCGCAGATTGGGGACCAGATCAATGCACCCACTGCTCCCACATGTCTCCTCCATTGCCCCCAGACTCTCAAGGCCGCCACCACCATGGGGCTGGTGGAGTACCACCCCGCAGGGAATGACAGAGACGCAGTTACCAACGCCCCAGACTTGTGCCCCTGCAAGAAGCCCCCTCCATTAGCACCCATGCCGACCCCCTGCCCACCAGCCACTTCCTAACCATGGCTATAATTAGCCGCCCAGTAATAATTGCTAAAGCTCGGCAGCGCTAGCCCTCCCTCTCCCCGACTCCGCTCCAGCATTACCTCCCTCACTCGCAAGGACTTGCCCCCCATACAAAGCCCGTTATAACTTTATTGACCCTCTTAAAAAAGGACCGCGGGATGAAGATGGGGAGACACTGGAAAACAAATAGGCATCTCGGGAGGACCGGCATTTTCACCATTTGAACTCTGCCCGCCAGAGACAACGGGAGCGCATCCCATCTCCGGAAATCCTCCTTCATCTGATCCACCAATCGGGCCAAGTTCAATTTATGTAGCCGGTCCCAATCCCTCGCCCCTTGGATACCTAGGTACCTGAAACTGTCCCCTACACTCTGAAAGGCAGTTCCCCCAGTCGCCTCTCCTGACCCCTCGTCTGGACCACAAACATCTCGCTCTTTCCCATATTAAGCTTATACCCCAAAAATCGGCTGAATTCCCCTAAAATTCCCATAATTTCTTCCAACCCCTCATTTGGACCTGAAATATACAAAAGCAGGTCGTCTGCATCGAGCGAGACACTGTGCTCCACCGCTCACCACCCCCCCCATCCCCCCGGTCCAGCCCCTTCCAGCCCCCGGAGGCCCTCAGAGCAATTGCCAGCGGCTCTATAGCCAGCACAAACAGCAGTGGGGAGAGGGGACATCCCTGCCTCGTCCCCCGGAGCAGTCTAAAATAGTCCAAAGTCATCCTGTCCGTCCGTACACTGGCCATAGGAGCCTGGTACAGCAACCTGACCCAGTCAATAAAGCCCCTCCCAAATCTGAACCACCCCAGAACCTCCCATAAATAATCCCACTTAACCCGGTCAAAAGCTTTTTCCGCATCCATCGCGACCACTACCTCCACTTCCCTACTCTCTGGCAGCATTATGATCACGTTTAACAGCCTTCTTACATTGGCCACCAGCTGCCTGCCCTTAATGAACCCCATCTGATCCTCTACAATGATGTTCGACACACAATCCTCAATCCTGGAGGACAAAATGTGGCCAGCAGTTTGGCATCTACGTTCAACAGGGAAATCGGCCTGTAAGACCCTCATAGCTCCGGGTTCTTGCCCGCTTCAGGATAAGCAAAATTGTGGCCTGTGACAGTGTGTGGGGCAGAACCCCCCTTTCCCTTGCCTCGTTAAACACCTTCATCAGCACCGGTCCCAATATCCCGGAGAACATTTTATAGAACTATGCTGCGTACCCGTCCGGTCCCAGGGCCTTACCCGACTGCATGGCCTTCAGACCCTCCACTATCTCTTACAACTCGACTGGGGCCCCCAGCCCTTCTACCAGCTCCCCGTCCACCTTCGGGAAAGTCAGTCCCTCCAGGAAGTGCCTCATCCCCTCCGGCCCTGCAAGGAGTTCCGACCTATACAACCTGCTGTAGAAATCCCGAAACGCCTTACTCACCCCTGCCGAGTCTCCAACTAAGTTCCCATCCCCATCGATAACTTTCCCTATTTCTCTTGCTGCCTCCCTCTTTCTGAGCTGCTGTACAAGCATCCTGCTAGCCTTCTCACCATGCTCGTATATCGCCCCCCTCGCCTTTCTGAGCTGTTCCACTGCCCTCCCTGTGGTTAACAAGCCAAACTCCACCTGTAGCCTCCGCCGTTCCCTTAAAAACCCTATCTCTGGAGTCTCCGCGTACCTCCTGTCGACTTGTAGAATCTCTTTTACCAGTCGGTCCACCTCTGCCCTGTCCGTCCTGTCCCTGTGAGCCCGGATCGAGGTCAGCTCTCCTCTCACCACTGCCTCCAGCGCTTCCCAGACCACCGCTGCTGAGACCTCCCCCGTATCATTTACCTGCAGGTAATTTTGTATGAATTTCCTCAGCTTCTCGCACACCGCTTCGTCCGCCAATAGCCCTACATCCAACCTTCATTGCGGGCGCTGATTGCTATCTGCAGGTCAGCCCAGTGTGGAGCATGGTCCGAGATCGTAATCGCCGAATACCTCGTGCCCACCACCCCTGCCAGCAAGGCCCTACCCAAAACAAAGAAATCGATCCGAGAGTATACCTTATGGGAGTAGAAGGAAAACTCCTTCACCCTCGGCTGCCTAAATCACCATGGATCCAGCCCCCCCCCATCTGCTCCATGAACCCTTTCAGTTCCTTTGCTATGGCTGGCACCCTGCCTGTTTTCGGGCATGACCGATCCAGGCTGAGATCAATAACTGTATTAAAGTCCCCTCCCATGATCAGCTTGTGTGAGTCCAGGTCCGGTATCTTCCCTAACGTCCTCGTTATGAATTCCATGTCACCCCAATTTGGCGCATATACATTAACCAACACCACCTTCATCCTGTCCAGCTTACCACTAACCTTAATATATCGACCCCCCACATTCAAAACTATTCTACCCACCTCAAATATCACCCGCTTATTAATCAACATCACACCCCCTCTAGCCTTTGTATCCAGCCCCGAGTGGAAGACCTGACTGATCCATCCTTTCCTCAATCTAACCTGGTCCACTACTCTAAGGTCTCCTGCAGCATTACCACGTCTGCCATCAGTCCCCTCAGATGTGCGAACACACGTGCCCTCTTAACCGGCCCATTTAACCCTCGAACATTCCAGGTGATCAGCCTAGTTGGGGGGCAAGGTGCCCCCCCCCTCCGCCGATCAGCCATCCCCTTTCTTGAGCCCGCCTCCAGCCCCTGCGCCGCGCCTCCTCCGGCCCGCTCCCCGGCGGTCCCCTCCACCGACCTCCTCACTGTCCCTCCACCGAAGTCCCTCCCTCATCAGCAGAACCACTCCCCCCTCCTAGCACCACTACTCTAAAACCTAACCCATATAGTAAGCTAAACATATGCACACCCCCCCCCCACTGTGCTTCCGTAAGCTAGCTCACCTAGCTAGCTTGGTAGCCACAGCCCCCGGCGCCAAAAAGTCTCACACCTAGTGTTCCCTCGCTCCCCCCCCCGTTCGTACAAACAAAATCCCTCATCTAACAATCCCCACACAATCACCCAGCTGCAGAACAAAAACACCACCCACCGAAACTCAAACATGTCTCCACCCCAGAAAAGTGCACATCGACGAAAGAGACATTGCCAACATCCGCCTAAAAGAAAATCTGAAAACAAAAAAACTTTTCCCCCCACTTCTAACAGAACTCAACAACAGAAGAGAAAAAATAAGAGGAGCAAAAACAAATTAAAAAAAGAAAAGGGCACAATATAGGCCAACAAGTTGCCACAAAGTTTGAGAATTCTCAGCCCCCCACCAGTCCTTTTCTTTTAGCAAAGTCCAGCGCATTTTCAGGCGACTCAAAATAACGATGCTGGTCCTCATATGTGACCCAAAGACGAGCCGGATACAGCAGTCCAAACTTCACCTGTTTCTTGAAGAAGATTGACTTAACTTGGTTGAAGCCGGCACTTTTCCGAGCCACCTCCACACTCAGGTCCTGGTACACCTGCAGGGTACTGTTGTCCCACTCACAGCTCCATGTTCGCTTGGCCCACTGAAGAATACATTCCTGGGGCGGAATTCTCCGCTCCCGCGCGGCATCGGGAAGGCCGTTGTGAACTCGGCCGAGTTTCACGACGGCCTCGGAGACCGCTCCTCGCACCCTATTCACCCCCCCAGGGGGCTAGGAGCGGCACTCCGTAGATCTTGGCCGCTGGGCCTTGACGCTTGCGTCAAGGCGGCGCGTCGAGAATTACGCGACGGCGGCGCCTAAGTGACGTCAGCCACGCATGCGCAGGTTGGCCGGCTCCAACCCGTGCATGCGCGGCTGATGTCACGGCGGCTGCCGGCTCCAACCCGCGCATGCGCAGTTACCGTCTTCCCTCTGCTGCCCCGCAAGACGTGGCGGCTTGATCTTGCGGGGTGGCGGAGGGGAAAGAGTGCGTCTCTGGGAGACGCCGGTTACGACGATCGCTGGGCACCGATCGCGGGCCAGTCCCCTCCTGAGCACGGCCGTGGTGCTCACTCTCCTCTCCACCCCCCACAAACCACAAACGAAGCTTTGGCGCCATGTTCACAACGGCAGCGACCAGGTGTGGTTGCCGCCATCGTGAACAGGTCGGGAACGTCAGGCCGCTCAGCCCATCTGGGCCAGAGAATCGCCGGTCGCCGTGAATTCCGCCCCTTGTCCAGGAACCTGTGGAATCTCACCACCATTGCCCTCGGAGGGTCCCCGTTTGCGGCTTCCTCGCAAGTGCTCTGTACACCCTGTCCACCTCCAAGGGTCGGGAGAATGTCCCCTCCCCCAGCAGCTTTTCAAACATACCCACTACGTATGCCCCAGGATCCGGTCCCTCAGACCCCTCCGGGAGTCCGACAATTCTTAAGTTCTGCCGGCGGGACCTATTCTCTCGGTCCTCCACCTTCTCCAGTAGCCTTTTCTGCTGGTCCCTCAACGTCCCCACCTCCAGCTCCACCACTGTTTGATGCTCCTCCTGCTCAGCCAGCAGCTTCTCAACCTTCTGGATCGCCCGATCCTGGGCGTCCAATCTATGCTCCAGCCGATCAATCGACTCTTTAATCGGGCCCAGTTTCTGCTTGGCAAAGCCGTCCTGGATGACCTGCATCAACTGCTCCGTTGATCACTGGGCCGACACCCCAGGGGTCCAGTCCTCAGCCATGCTGTCTCCTGCTGCATCTTCAGCACAGCTCTTGTCTATCTTTCTATTTCTGCCTTTTCGTGCACTTCTGGTTCTTTTCTCCATACACCGATACGTGGAAACAATGCCTAATTGCCTCAGCATTTGAATTCACCATTTAAAACCGGACAAAGGTCCGGGGGAAAGGTCCGAATGTCCGACCAGAAGTGCAATGGATTTCTTGACCAGTGAAGACAATGGGGTGGAGGTGCCGTGGCCTGAAAAGGCCTAAAAAGGCGAGTATATTCTCTTGACTTTGTTTGTTGGACTGCGAGGATTGCGAGACAGCTCCTTGGACTCAGAAGTAAAATTGAGGCCTTCGCCTGGGTAGATCTCCCCCAATCCCATTTCCCCAAAACGAGACGCCCACAAGACAATTCCCGGATCCAATCCTGCTCTGCCCTGGTGCTGTTGGGTCCTTCCTGGCTGCCTTTCCTCTGCTTGCTGCAGACTTCGTGCCCAGGATTTGATTGAGGTGTTAAAAAATCCTGAAAGGGTGGGGGGAATCACCTTCGACGGGACCGGAAGTTCCGGGTGGCAGGAAAAGTCAGAAATTCCCACTCATTGAGTGGTTAGGATTGTGAATTCACTGCATGATAAGGTAGTAGGTTTTTTAAATAGGATAAATACTTGACAGAGATGAAATTGTGGCGATACGAAGAGATACGGGGAAAGAGTGGGGGAATGGCGCAAATTTTGATTGTTCCTCGAAAAGAGCAGGCACAGCTTCTCCAGGCCGAATGGCCTCACACTGTGCTGTTACATTATTTGATTCTAATTACACTTCCTTACGTACCACAGAAGGGTCTCTGTTGCTCAACTTTCTTGCAGTTGAACCTTAAATCTATGCATGCGCCGATAATCTCTTTTCCCACGAATGCCGAAGTGCTGGATTTCCTGGGAAAAAAAAAGTCTCAATTGAATCCAGATGTCTGGGAAACGTATAGGGAATACGTCTGGAAAAATTGATATCTGAGGGTAAACCCTGCAAAAGTGTTGTTCGGATTTCAGCAGCATGTCAAAAGGGACTCGATAAGACCAAACGCTGAAGAACTGCAGGTTAGGCCAGGATAGTCATCATTCCAGTATTTCAAATCTTAGAATCATCCACATCTCACAGCCTCCCGCTATCTAACCCCCTCCCCAGCAAGTAGCCACGTGGGTGTCAATTAGTACTCCTTTTAAAATGTGAAGCAGGCAGAATGGCTGCTGTGGGACAACGAGCCCGGGGCACTGTTGTTGCTGCACCAGTACTCAGCGGGGGAGGGAGGGGGGTGGGGGGGGGGGGGGGGGGGGGGGGGAGGTGGAGCCCCTGCAGGGGGCAGTCTGCGTTTCAGGGGGCGGGGGTGTCAGTTCTCGGGTGCAATGTGTTGTGTTCTGCTGCTTCAGATAACACAGGCTGCTACTTGACGCAGTCTTAACTAAAGGATGCTCCAGACTCTGAAATGAGTTCAACGTGTTTATTGAACTATTAACACAGTTCTTAAATGAGTTTGACTCTCTGATAATCTAACTGTAGTAACTCAGTCTAACTGAACCAGCTTGTTCTAAGCCACGTGCTGGGGTGTGATGCTGCTGATCAACCCTGTCTAACTCTCTAGATGTCTGTCTGTGGAAAGAGGCAGTGTGTGAGTGCCTCATCCCTTTTATAGTGCTTATGTCATGCCCCCTTCTGGTGATGCCACCTCTGAGTGTCCTGACTGCCCATTGGTTGTGTCCTATTCTGAGTGTTCATTGGTTGCATGTTTGCATATCATGACATCTCTCCCCTTTTGCTTTTCGTTTTTTTTTAGATGTATATACATGCAAATGTGTCTGTCTAATGTGACTGACTGAGGAATACAGAACAGAACAAACAAAACAAATGCTCATAAGTCCAGTCTTTCAGGCTTGCGTCTGACCCTCGCCGACCGCCGGAGAGGTGGTGGAGGGAATGACAGTGTCTTGACAGGCGAATGGAGGCACGGCTGGTGGCCTCGTGGTTCGAGGTGTCTGGAGGTGGCTATTCAACATGTGGAAATGGAGGGGAAAGTGGTTGTGGGCAAGCAACGTTTCGCAGTACCTTTCGATTCCTTCGCACAATGGAGCCATCAGCCATACATATGACATAGGATCTGGGCGCGGCCTGTCGAACAACGATAGCTGAGAAAACCACCCACCATCCGGTATTTTGATCCTGACCGTGTCTGCCGGGGATAGCATGTCCAGATCGGTGGCATGTGCGTCATAGCCCTGCTTCTGACTGTCGCGAAGCTGCTGCATCTTCTGCAGCGCCGGGCGGTGATCAAGGTTGGGCAGATGTATGGCTGGAAGCATCGTCCGCAGGCCCCTGTTCATCAGCAGTTGAGTTGGCGACATGCCAGTAGACAAGGGAGTCGCCCGGTACGCAAGTAGTGCAAGGTGTATGTCGGAAGCGGAGTCCGAGGCCTTGCGGATGAGCTGCTTAACGATGTGAGCCCCTTTTTCGACTTTGCCATTGGACTGCGGATAGTGCGGACTGGAGGTGACATGCCTGGAATTGTAGCTCTTGGTAAACATGGACCATTCTCGACTGTGGCAGCACGGGCCACTGTCGCTCATGATGGTTTTCGGGATGCCATGCCGTGAGAATGTCTCTTTACCCGCTTTGATGACGGTCCGTGAGGTGAGGTCTGGCAGCTTCAGCACCTCAGGATAGTTAGAAAAGTAATCGATAATTAAGACATAGTCGCGACTATTCGCGTGGAATAGGTCAATGCCAACCTTGGACCACGGAGAGGTCTCTAGGTTATGTGGTTGGAGCGTCTCCTTGCTCTGCGCTGGTTGGAACCTCTGACAGGTTTCGCAGTTCAAGGCCAGGTCCGCGATGTCCTGGTTGATGCTGGGCCAGTAGACAGCTTGCTGGGCCCTGCGTCTGCACTTTTCTACGCCCAGGTGTCCCTCATGAATCTGCCGCAGCACCACGCTCTGGAGACGTAGCGGGATGACTATCCTGTCCAGCTTGAGAAGGATGCCGTCGATCAGTGTCAGGTCGTCCTTGATGTTGTAGAATTGAGGGCATTGCCCTTTCTGCCAGCCATTGCTAAGGTTGTGGATGACTTGCTGCAACAGAGTGTCTTTGGCTGTCACTTCTCGGATGAGAACGATCTTCTCATCTGTTGCCGGGAGAGTGCTTGCACACAGTTATACCTGCAATTCAATGCGCTGGATGATCTCCAGTGGTTCACAGGGTGAGGTGACGGAGCCGGACAATGCATCAGCGATGATGAGCTTCTTGCCAGGTGTGTGCACCAAATTGAAATCATACCTCCGGAGTTTGAGCAGAATTCTCTGTAAACGAGGCGTCATGTCATTCAGGTCCTTTTGGATGATGTGGACCAGAGGCCTATGATCTGTCTCAACAGTAAATGTTGGCAAGGCGTAGAAGACATAATCATGAAATTTGAGGATGCCGGTGGGCAGCACGGTAGCATGGTGGTTAGCATAAATGCTTCACAGCTCCAGGGTCCCAGGTTCGGTTCCCGGCTGGGTCACAGTCTGTGCGGAGTCTGCACGTCCTCCCCGTGTTTGTGTGGGTTTTCTCCGGGTGCTCCGGTTTCCTCCCACAGTCCAAAGATGTGCGGGTTAGGTGGATTGGCCATGCTAAATTGCCCGTAGTGTCCTAAAAAGTAAGGTTAAGGGGGGGGGGGGGGGTTGTTGGGTTATGGGTATAGGGTGGATACGTGGGTTTGAGTAGGGTGATCATTGCTCGGCACAACATCGAGGGCCGAAGGGCCTGTTCTGTGCTGTACTGTTCTATGTTCTAAGACCTAAACACTCCTTCTCAATCTGCGCATATCTGGTCTCAGTGGGTGTCATTGCCCATGACACGTATGCTACTGGTACCCAGGATGTCGTGTCATCTCTTTGAAGCAACACCGTCCCAATGCCATCCTGATCCGCATCAGTGAATATCTTGGTCTCTCGGTCTGGGTCAAAGAATGCAAGGAAGGGTGCAGTGGTGAGCTTGGCTTTCAGCTCCAGCCACTCTGTTCGGTGCTCCGCCTTCCATCCACTCAAAGGCGATTGATTTTTTTCACCAGGTTGCGTAGGGCCATGGTGTGTGTGGCCTGTTGGGCTTGAGGCCATCTTCATGTATGGGTTGGAATTCTTTCTTTTTTTTTTAAAAATCATTTTCATTGAGAAATTTTGATTTTATACAACATTGACGCACCTTAGTAAAATACCGAAAATAACAATAATATTAACAATCATATACATTCGCCCCATCCCCATGGACAACCCAGCATTTTAACAACAACGCATATTAACACACTATAAAGTTACAGAATAAACACTACAATAATGCACCCCCCGCCCCCCCGGGTTGCTGCTGCTATTGACCAAGTTACCTATCTCTGAGCCAGGAAGTCCTAAAAAGGCTGCCATCGTTTATAGAACCCTTGTATTGATCCTCTCAGGGCAAATTTGACCCTTTCCAATTTTATAAATCCCGCCCTGTCACTGATCCAGGTCTCCACACTTGGGGGCCTTGCATCCTTCCATTGTAACAGAATCCTTCGACGGGCTACTAGGGACACAAAGGCCAGGACACCGGCCTCTTTTGCCTCCTGCACTCCCGGCTCTACCGCAACTCCAAAACTCGCGAGTCCCCACCCTGGTTTGACCCTGGATCCAACCACCCTCGACACCGTCCCCGCCACCCCCTTCCAGAATTCTTCCAGTGCTGGGCATGCCCAGAACATATGGGCGTGGTTCGCAGGACTCCCCGAACATCTGGTGCACCTGTCCTCACCCCCGAAGAACCTACTCATCCTAGTCCCGGACATGTGGGCCCGGTGCAGCACCTTAAATTGGATGAGACTAAGCCTCGCACATGAGGAGGAAGAGTTGACTCTCTCCAAGGCATCTGCCCAAGTCCCGTCCTCTATCTGCTCCCCGAGTTCCTCCTCCCATTTAGCCTTCAGCTCCTCCACTGACGACTCCTCCACCTCCTGCATTACCTTATAGATGTCAGACACCTTCCCCTCTCCTACCCACACCCCCAAAAGCACTCTGTCCATCGCCCCCTTCGAGGGCAGCAAAGGGAATCCCTCTACCTGTCGCCTAGCAAACGCCTTTACCTGCAGGTATCTGAACATGTTCCCCTGGGGAAGGCCAAATTTATCTTCCAGTTCCCCCAGGCCCGCAAACCTCCCGCCAATAAACAGGTCCCTCAATGTGCTCATGCCCGCCCTTTGCCACCCCCTGAATCCCCCATCCGTGTTCCCCGGGATGAACCGATGGTTGCCACCCAGTGGAGCCTCCATCGAGCCCCCTGTTTCCCCCCGATGCCGTCTCCATTGTTCCCAGATTCTTAGGGTCGCCGCCACCACCGGGCTCGTGGTAAACCTCTCAGGGGAGAGCGGCAACCGTGCCGTTACCATGGCACCCAGGCTCGTACCTCTACATGACGCCATCTCCATTCTTTTCCACGCCGCCCCTCCCCCCTCCATCACCCATTTACGCACCATTGACACATTGGCTGCCCAATAGTACCCCAGAAGGTTGGGCAGTGCCAGCCCACCTCCATCCCTTCCTCGCTCCAGGAACACCCTCCTCACTCTCGGAGTCCCATGTGCCCACACAAAACTCAGAATACTGCTAGTCACTCCCCTAAAGAAGGCCCTGGGGATAAATATGGGCAGGCACTGAAAAAGGAACAAGAACCTCGGAAGCACTGTCATTTTGACGGACTGCACCCTCCCCGCCAACGACAATGGCAGCATGTCCCACCTCCTGAACTCCTCCTCCATCTGATCTACCAGCCTGGTAAAGTTATGCTTGTGGAGAGTCCCCCAGTCCCTGGCCACTTGCACCCCCAGGTACCTAAAGCTCTCCCCTGCCCGCCTAAGCGGGAGCCTACCAATTCCTTCCTCCTGGTCTCCAGGGTGCACCACAAACACCTCGCTCTTGCCTAAGTTTAATTTATAACCTGAGAAGGTCCCAAACTCGGCTAGTAACTCCATCACTCCCGGCATCCCTCCCACCGGGTCCGCCACATACAGTAACAGGTCGTCGGCATACAACGACAACCTATGTTCCTCTCCACCTCGCACCAAGCCTCTCCACCTCTCTGAATCTCTCAATGCCATCGCCAACGGCTCGATTGCCAGTACAAACAACAAGGGGGACAAGGGGCAACCCTGCCTGGTCCCTCGGTAAAGCCGGATGTACTCCGACCTCCTCCTATTCGTAGCCACGCACGCCATCGGGGCCTCATATAGCAGCCTCACCCATCTAATAAACCCTTCACCAAATCCAAACCTCCCCAACACCTCCCATAGGTACCCCCACTCCACTCTATCGAAGGCCTTCTCCGCATCCAGTGCCACCACTATCTCTGCCTCCCCCTAAATCGCCGGCATCATAATGACATTCAGCAATCTCCGCACATTCGTGTTCAGCTGCCTTCCCTTCACAAAACCTGTCTGGTCCTCGTGCACAACCCCTGGCACACAGTCCTCTATCCTGGTGGCCAGGATTTTTGCCAGCACCTTAGCGTCCACGTTGAGGAGAGATATGGGCCTATATGAACCACACTGCTGGGGGTCCTTGTCCTTCTTTAAAATTAACGAGATCAGCGCCCGTGACATCGTCGGGGGCAAAGTCCCCCCCTCCCACGCTTCATTGAGTGTTCGCACCAGCAAGGGGCCCACTAGATCCACAAACTTTTTATAAAATTCCACCGGGAACCCATCCGGCCCCGGTGCCTTCCCTGACTGCATCTGCCCGATCCCCTTAACTAGCTCCTCCAGCTCAATCGGCGCACCCAACCCCTCCACCTTCTCCTCCTGCACCTTCGGGAAAGAAAGCCCGTCAAGGAACCTCTCCATTCCCCTCCTCTCCCCCGTTGGCTCCGACCGGTACAGTTCCCCGTAAAAATCCTTGAAGACCTCATTCACCTCTACCCCCTTCCGCACCACATTCCCACTCTTATCTCTCACTGCAGCAATCTCCTTAGCCGCATCCCGCTTACGCAGCTGATGAGCCAGCATCCTACTCGCCTTTTCACCATGTTCGTACACTGCCCCTTGTGCCTTCCTCCACTGTGCCTCCGCCTTTCTAGTAGTCAGCAAATCAAATTTAGCCTGCAGGCTGCGCCTCTCCCCCAACAGTCCCTCCTCTGGTGCCTCTGCATACCTCCTGTCCACCTCCAGCATCTTTCCCACCAGTCTATCCCTCTCACTCCTCTCGCTCCTCTCCCTGTGTGCCCGGATGGATATCAGCTCCCCACGAATTACTGCCTTCAGGGCTTCCCAGACCATCCCCACCTGAACCTCCCCCGTATCATTCACCTCAAGGTACCCCTCAATACTTGCCCGGACCCTCCTACACACCTCCTCCTCCGCCAACAACCCCACATCCAACCGCCACAACGGACGTTGGTCTCGCACCTCTCCCATCTCCAACTCTATCCAATGCGGAGCGTGGTCGGAGATTGCAATGGCCGAATACTCGGCCTCCTCCACTCTCGGAATCAGTCCCCTACTCACCACGAAGAAATCTATCCGAGAGTAGACCCTATGTACGTGGGAGAAGAAAGAGTACTCGCGTGCCCTCGGCCTTACAAACCTCCATGGATCCACCCCACCCATCTGGTCCATAAACCCTCTCAGTACCTTGGCCGCCGCCGGCCTCCTACCCGTCCTAGAGCTGGACCGATCCAGTGAAGGATCCAACACCGTATTAAAGTCCCCCCCTATGATCAGACCTCCCGCCTCCAGATCCGGGATCCGTCCCAACATACGCCTCATAAAGCCCGCATCGTCCCAATTTGGGGCATACACACTAGCCAGTACCACCTTCTCTCCTTGTAGCCTGCCCCTAACCATCACATACCTACCCCCCTTATCCGCCACCACCTCCGATGCCTCAAACAACACATTTTTCCCCACCAGAATCGCCACTCCCCGGTTCTTCACATCCAACCCAGAGTGGAAAACCTGCCGCACCCATCCCTTCCTCAGGCGGACCTGGTCCGCCACCCTCAGGTGGGTCTCCTGAAGCATTGCCACATCCGCCTTTAGCCCCTTCAGGTGAGCCAGTACCCTCGACCGCTTCACCGGCCCATTCAACCCTCTCACATTCCAGGTGACCAACCGGATCAGAGGGCGTCCCGCCCCCCCTCCCCCGTCGGCTAGCCATAGCCCGTTGACTGCCCGCCCCAGGCCAGCACCCCCTGCTCGACCCCGTCCCCATAGCGACAACCTCTCACCTCTGTCCCCCCAGCCCCCACCAGCTCCTTCTTGACCCTACCAGCAGCAACCCGGTATTCCCCTTTCCCCCCCTCCCTTCCCCCCCAGGCTAGGAACCCTCCCAGCCGCGAACCGTCCTCCATTGTACTTCCGTGGGTCAGCTAACTTCTGCTGACCCCGGAAACTCCCGCCAATAGCCCGACCCCTCCCGAAGTGGGATCATCCCCCAATCTATCCCTCCTCCTGGCACCGCTCCAGCGCGGGGAAGAACCAGTTAAGGCCCCGTCTCCCCCGTCACCATCTCCACCCCCCAGCCCCGCAGCACGGGAAACCAGAGGAAAGCCCGCGCTTTTGCACTGCCCCACCACACCCTTCTGACGCAGCTCCCAAATATCAGCCCCACTCCATACCCCCACTCCGGCATAGAATACAACATACCCCCCCGACCCTCCCCTCAAGATACACAGCCCAGACAATGTCCCACAGCACAAAAACAAAAACATAGCAGAACAACCCCTCCGTAAATAACCATATCAAAATTGCAAAAGTACTAAAACAAGAAGAAAACAACAGAAGAAAAAGAGAACACAGCAACAGCAGAATCCAGCACTAATATCTTACAGCCGACCTCGCAACCCCCAACCCCTAGTTCAAGTCCAGTTTCTCCGTCCGCACGAAGGCCCACGCCTCCTCCGGGGAATCGAAATAATAGTGCCGGTCCAAATAAGTTACCCACAGGCGCGCGGGCGGCAACATTCCGAACTTTATCTTTTTTCTATAAAGCACCTCTTTCGTCCGATTAAATCCGGACCGCCGCTTAGCCACCTCCGCACTCCAGTCCTGGTAGATCCGCACTACCCCATTCTCCCAATTGCTGCTCTTCACCTTCTTGGCCCAGCGCAGCACGCACTCCCGATCACTGAACCGGTGGAACCTCACCAGCACCGCACGCGGGGGTTCATCTTCCTTGGGCCTCCTGGCCAGCACCCTGTGCGCTCCCTCCAGCTCCAAGGGCAGATGGAGAGATCCGGCCCCCACTAGCGAATTCAGCATTACAGCCACATAGGCTGTCAGGTCCGATCCCTCCAGCCCCTCTGCAAGGCCCAAGATCCGCAGGTTTTTCCACCTCATGCGGTGATCCAGCTCCTCAAAGCGTTCCTGCCACTTCTTGTGGAGTGCTTCGTGCCCCTCCACCTTACTCACGAGGACCACGGCCTCCTCCTCTCGTTCAATGGCCTGCGTCTGCAACTTCTTGATGGCAGCACCCTGGGTGGACTGAATCTCTGACAGCCTTCTGTTCGTTTCCTGCAGAGAGCTCAGTACTTCATCCTTGAATTCTTTAAAGCAGCGCAGGAGATCAGTTTGTTGTTCCTGGGCCCAGAGTCTCCATTCCTCTGGAGCTCTGTCGGTGGCCATCTTGGATCCCTTCCCCCGTTTTTTCTGAGGAGCTGCTGCTGTTTTTTCCCCCTTTCCACTCCGAGTTCGAGTCATGGACTGCAGGGAAAGTCGTTCAGCACACCTTCCCCCACCGGGAGATGTCGAAAAATTTCCGTTTTGGGCTCTCAAAAGAGCCGAAAAATCTCTTTAAAACGGGAGCTCCCAAATGTGTGGCTTACTGATCCATCACAGCCACCGGAAGTCGGTTGGAATTCTTTCTTGAGTCGCGACACATGTTCCTCTGGGGTTGTGGACCAGATTATGATATCATCAACGTAGACACGAACCCCTTCTATTCCCTCCATCATCTGTTCTATGATGCGATGGAAAATCTCTGATGCCGAGATGATGCCAAATGGCATTCGGTTGTAGCAGAATCTACCAAAAGGCGTGTTGAAGGTGCAGAGCCTTCTGCTATATTCTTCAAGTTGGATTTGTCAAAATCCTTGGGATGTGTCCAATTTTGTGAAGAAGCGCGCGTGTGCCATCTCACTCGGGATTTCTTCCCTCTTCGGGATGGGGTAATGTTCCCGCATAATGTTTTTATTTAGATCCCTTGGGGTCAATGCAGATGCGTAGGTCCCCCGAAGGCTTCTTTACGCACACCATCGAGCTGACCCAGTCGGTTGGTTCGGTGACCTTGGAGATGATGCCTTTTTGTTGTAGACCCGTGAGTCGGATGCTTCCACGTATATTTGAAATTTCTGCTTCAATGATCGCCAGTTGGCACTAAGATTGCCAGTGGTCCTGAACTGATGAGGAGCCTGAATCTTGCCCATTGTGCCTGTATTCAGTAGCTGGCTATCACGGATCTTGCTGAATTGAACTAGATTGAACAGTCACTCCTGGTATCATGTTGTGTTATGCTGCTTCGGATAACACAGGCTGCTACTTGATGCAGTCTTAACTAAAGGGTGCTCCAGACTCTGAAATGAGTTCAACGTATTTATTGAACTATTAACACAGTTCTCAAATGAGTTCGACTCTCTGCTAATCTAACTGTAGTAACTCAGTCTAACGGTACCAGCTTGCTCTAAGCCACGTGCTGGATTGTGATGCTGCTGATCAACCCTGTCTAACTCTCTAGATATCTGTCTGTGGAAAGAGGCAGGGTGTGAGTGCCTCATCCCTTTTGTAGTGTTTATGTCATGCCCCCTTCTGGTGATGCCACCTCTGAGTGTCCTGACTGCCCATTGGTTGTGTCCTATTCTGAGTGTTCATTGGTTGCATGTTGGCATATCATGACACAATGTATTTTTAATGCTGTACATATGTGTCCCCGAGTGCCCCTAGCGCCCTAGGGTGGCGCGCCCTCTCCCCACCCCTCCAAACCATTCCCCACACTTCCTTCCATCCCCTTTCCCCCCACCCCTACCCCCCCCCCCCCCCCCACCCCCCCCAGCGCTCTCTCATTGATCCTCAACCTGCTTTGCCTTCCATGCTGTACCGCTGTGTCCCCAGGATGCATATCAGAGGTGGAGGCAGCCTGTTGCTTACCGCGCCCGGTGGCCTTCAACACCCCTGGCGGGTGTCCTCTGGGGGCTGGGTGGGGGGGGGGGGGGGGGGAGATGATCCCGGGGGAGCTTGTGGCCGCTGTTGCCGCTCTGTAAGTTGGCTCCATTTGACACCCATGCCACCTCCTTCTTTGGTGCCCATAGGGCTCTTGGGGGGGGGGGGGGGGGGGGGGGGGGGGGGACACCTCAGGACAGAGAGTACCTGGATCGGGTCCAGGCTGCCCTGCATCATCTGGGTGTGCCAGCCCTGGCTGCTCCCCAATGTCTGCCACATGGTGTTGACGGCCTTGGCAATGCTCCTCAGTGACTGGGACATGCTCTGGAGGACCTCAGAAAGGGATGAGGACCTGGGACTGGGACACATCTCCCAGTGAGGTGGACATGCTGCGAGGAGCTCAGCCATGGCTGTCACTGACTGAGCCATGCCAAGGACTCCTCCACTCATGTTGATGCAATCATGCACCAGACCCTCCATGGCAGTCACCACCCCAGCCGTGTTGGCCCTAGGTGCCACGCATTGCTGCCACAATATCCTGCACCTTTAGCCTCAGGGACTCCTCCAATCAGCTATAGATTTGCTGGCGTGTTGCTGACATCCCCCCCTGAATCTCCAAGCTTCACCCAATCATCTGCATCAGCTCCGGGTAAACCTGGTCCAGAGGCTCAGCATCAGGCTGAGACTTAGCTGGGTCCTAGGATCCAGCAGACCTCCGACTGCTGTCTCACCCAGGGGGGGGGGTTCCTGCCTCCACCTGATGTGCATCAGCAACCATGAGATGCTCACCAGAATATATACCAGAAACCTGATCACTGCTGCCGCCCACCGAGCTGTGTGCTCCTGTGCTGGTGGAGGGTGGGGATGTTCTGTGAATATGATGGTCTCCTCAGAGTTCCTCTCTGACGTGTTCTCATTGGAGGTGAGGGTGGGGGGACCCACCTCGATGGGCCGGCACTGTCGGATGGAGATTCTGCGGGATAATGGACATGTGGTCACTGGGAGTGATGGATCATTCTGTATGGCAATAACAACTCACGTGTGACAGGTCATCTGGGTGACGGCCAGTGGATCCTCGGATCTACACAGACGCCAAGCTCGACGTCAGTGACCGATCTGTACTTGGCCAACCCAGCAACCTCCAGGGCCTGTTCCTCGGAAGGGGGTGAGGACTCTGCCGCCCATCTGGGCCCTCTCCTGTCTGTTGTGGGTCAATTCTCCTGCAGGGACCCAGAGGGGCTATCGTGAGCCGCATGCTTTATTCATCGCGGTCAGAGGGGAGGGAAGGGGAGGATGAGGAGGCAAGCATGGGTAGCACTGCCGGACATGGGTGGGCAGGGCACGGGATGGTGCTGGGCGGGGCTGGTGCCAAGCACATGGTGGTCGGGGGAAGAAGGCTGGCAGGTCCGGTGCCAGGGGTGCGGTCCCAGTCAAATAGCTGATGAGACCATCATTTGCGGTGCAAAACCCTGGGGCCTCGTTAAGTAGACCAATTAACGTTTGACCTCGCCGGGTCGAGAGCCGGGAAGCTCGCGGCAGTTCCCGCTCGCTACCACACTTAGAAACCTTTCCATTAAACAGCGCCCGTCAGCTCCGTTCTCTCACCACAGGGGCAGCAGGGTAGCATGGTGGTTAGCATAAATGCTTCACAGCTCCAGGGTCCCAGGTTCGATTCTCGGCTGGGTCACTGTCTGTGTGGAGTCTGCACGTCCTCCCCCTGTGTGCGTGGGTTTCCTCCGGGTGCTCCGGTTTCCTCCCACAGTCCAAAGATGTGCAGGTTAGGTGGATTGGCCATGCTAAATTGCCCGTAGTGTCCTAATAAAAGTAAGGTTGGGGGGGGGGGGTTGTTGGGTTACAGGTATAGGGTGGATACGTGGGTTTGAGTAGGGTGATCATGGCCCGGCACAACATTGAGGGCCGAAGGGCCTGTTCTGTGCTGTACTGTTCTATGTTCTATGTTCTAGGGGCTGTCAGACCCACTGAGATTGTCCAACATTTTCTGTTTTTGTTTCAGATTCCAGCACCCGCAGCAATTTGCTTTTATCTTATGCAACATCTTTAAGTCTGGTTTGCGAGAAGAAACTCAAATATGGTTCGACTTGGTTTCTTGTAGTTTTGTTTTTAACAACGTGGACTGCTATAAAGGTGTGTGCATCTCAATTAAAAAGTTTCCAGCACATTCTGTGGGGTTGAGTAAAGACCAAAATGATAACCGGATCCATTTCTGAACTCAAACATGTGAATCTGATTTCGAAATGCACATTATTTTTTGTGGTTACTTGAGAGACATTTGCACATTGATTCAATTTGTCCTTTATGACACTCGTCAGGGAGGCAGGAAGAACGAGGGATATGTTCATTTCATCATCTGCTGTTTACATTCATTCAGTTCCTCTCGTGACCCTCAGCTTAGTGAACTCTTGTGAACAAACCTTTACAATAACAACTGTGCTTTAGGTTATGGACACCTCAACCAAAAGGGATAGGGCATCCCATCCACTTTATCTAGGCACAGACATTCAACCAATAGGTCTGTAAGATAGGACACGACCAATGGGCAGTCGAGACCGCCCAGAGGTGACACTACCACAAGGGGGCTATCCATATAAAAGGACAGGGCACACATGCTCTTTCTCTTTCCATAGGTGACACTTAGTGAGAGACAGGGGCAGATCAGAGCATCACACCTACCACATGGCTTAGAGCAGACTGGTTAGTTAGATTGAGTTACTATAGTAAGATGAGCAGGAGAGTCAACTCAAGTAGGAGAATTGTTAACTGTTCAACAAATGTGTTAAACCTATCTCCAAGTCTGAACCTTCCTTTGTCAGAGTATACATCAAGGAAGCAGCTTATGCTACATGAAAAAGCAGAACACAACATGGTAATATGGGTAGCCCCCTTGTGGTAGTGTCACCTCTGGGTGTGTCTTGACTGCCCATTGGTCGTGTCCTATCTTACTGACCTATTGGTTGAATGTCTGTGCGTCATGATATCTCTGGTGCTCCCTCTCGTGTTTACTTAGTCCTAGTGTATCTACATTAACCCCTTGTGTATTTACAGTGATGCATATCACCACAAGTGGAAGGGAGGGAAGTGGCAGAGGTATCTGATCAGATGGTCACGATCATCCAAGAGACAAAGAGGCCCACAAGCTCCTCACACTTATTGTTGGTGGTAAAGGGCTTTGAAATGCCCTTAGATTGTGAAAGGTGATAGTTATATTTTTACTTGCTGTTAGAGAATTGTATTGAATTGTCCTGTTAATCTCTTTCTGAAGATGTTCCCTATATGACAACACATACTCTTTATGTAAGGTGTAACAGGGTTGCTTTCTCTCCCTCCTTTATGTAAGGTGTAACAGGGTTGCTTTCTCTCCCTCCTTTATGTAAGGTGTAACAGGGTTGCTTTCTCTCCCTCCTTTATGTAAGGTGTAACAGGGTTGCTTTCTCTCCCTCCTTTATGTAAGGTGTAACAGGGTTGCTTTCTCTCCCTCCTTTATGTAAGGTGTAACAGGGTTGCTTTCTCTCCCTCCTGTATGGAATCCCATTAAATAAAAATCAGTTTGAATCTCATCCGAATTACCCAGGACACCTTTACATTGGGGCAAAACTTTCTTGGAGTAACAATCCCCATCGCATTCCTCCTCTGCTCCTTTTTATTTAACTTGCAATGGAGCTCCACAGTTCTCGCCCAGATGTATGAAGCCGACCTCCTCATACATGGCAGCACGGTAGCATAGTGGTCCGCACAATTGTTTAACAGCTCTAGGGTCCCAGGTTCGATTCCTGGCTTGGGTCACTGTCTGTGCGGAGTCTGCACATTCTCCCCGTGTGGGCGTGGGTTTCCTCCGGGTGCTCCGGTTTCCTCCCACAGTCCAAAGATGTGCAGGTTAGGTGGATTGGCCATGCTAAATTGCCCTTAGTATCCAAAATTGCCCTTAGTGTTGGGTGGGGTTACTGGGTTATGGGGATAGGGTGGAGGTGTGGACCTTGGGTAGGGTGCTCTTTCCAAGAGCCGGTGCAGACTCGATGGGCCGATTGGCCTCCTTCTGCACTGTAAATTCTATGATAATCTATATGGAGCGTACATGTCCTTGGAGTCCTTCTTCGCAGTGAAGGATAATCAGGCGGAGCCAAATCATTCTCATTTTCTGTATCCATGACATTTCTGTCACTATTTGCTGAGATCTAACCTATCCCTGACCTATTCTAGTTCATATTCTCCAACTTGTTTTCCACTCTATGATAAATCACATTTCTGCCTCGCCACCTCTGAAGAAGAATCATGCAGACTTGAAACGCTAACACCGTTTCTCTCCTACAAATTCTGCCAGAACTGCTGAGTCTATTCAGCATATTTAATTTTTACATCAGTGTACAAGGTGAGTGGGTGAGGGTGAATGATGCCAGGTGAGTGGGTGAGAGGTGGGGTGGGTGTTGGGTGGGTGAGGGGATAGAAGGGCAGGTGAAAGGGTGAGGGTATAGGGAATCGAGGGATAGTCAGAAGTTCAGGGGGGTAGTCTGGGTGGCCGGGTGGGTTGTTACATTGTGGAGGTAGTCAGGGGGGTCAGGGAGTAGTCAGGCGGTAGGGGAAGAGTTGGGTTGGTGGGGTAGTCGAGGTGGTTGGTGGGGGAGTAGGGTGGCGAGGAGGGAATAGTCAGGGAGTCCAGTGAAGAGTCGGGAGTGTCAGTAGTATAGTTAGCTAGGAGTTAGAACTGCTTTTAACCATTCTAACCCTTCCTGGGTAACTATTCTGGTGAGTCAGATCCACCTGAAGCCTCTGACTTTAACCTGGAGTTTCAGAGGGTTCCAGTCACAGGATAATGGACCATTGGTCCACACTTCCTGGGCAATTCCTGTGTAGGCAGTGCTGGGGGCGTTCGAGGGAGTCCTCCAGCGCAACTTGAGGGGGTACCAATCCGGGGTATGACCATCCAGAGATTGCAAGTTCTTTAAAGTTGTAGGTCTGCCCTTTCAGTCACAGAACAGAGAACAAAGAACAAAGAAAAGTACTGCAGAGGAACAGGCCCTCCGGCCCACCAAGCCTGTGCCAACCGTGATGCCCGATCGTGATGGTCCGTATCCCTCTATTTCCTCACTATTCATGTACCCATCCAGATGCCTTTTAAATGTTGCTAATGTGCTTTCACCACATCCTCGGGCAGCACCTTCCAGGCACCCATCGCTCTCTGTGTGAAAAACTTAACCCGCGTATTTCCCTTAAACTTTCCCCCTCTCACCTTGAACCTGTGCCTCCTTGTAATTGGCACTTCCACCCTTGGAAAACGCCTCTGACTATCCACCCTGTCTGTCTCTCAGAATTTTGTAGACCTCTATCAGGTCTCCCCTCTGCCTTAACAATCTTAGTTTATTCAACCTCTCCTCATAGCCAATACCCTCGAGACCAGACAACATCTTGGTGAACTTTCTTTGCACTCTCTCCAAAGCTTCCACGTCCTTCTGATGATGTGGTGACCAAAACTGCACACAAATCTCCAAATGCGGCCTAACCAAGGTTTTATGTAGCTGCAACATGATTTCCCAACTCTTGTTACTCAATGCCCTGGCTGATGAAGGCAAGCATGCCATCTGCCTTCTTAATCACCTTGGCCACCTGCGTTGCCACTTTTAGGGAACTGTGGACCTGCACGCCCAGATCCCTCTGTACATTAATGTTCCTGAGGGTTCTGCCATTTACAGTATAATTCATACCTCGATTTTATCCTCCAAAATGCGTCACCTCGCATTTGTCCAGATTAAACTCCATCAGCTATTTCTGTGCCCAGGTCTACAATCTATTGATATCCTGCTGTATCCTCTGACAATCCTCGGCACTATCAGCAATTCAGCCAATCTTTGTGTCATCCGTAAATTTACTAATCAGACCACCCACATTTCCTCTGATTCATTTCATAGGATCCAGCTTGTTAGGCCATTTCAGAGGGCAGTTAAGAGGCAACCAGATTGCTGTGGGTCTGGAGTCACATGGAGGCCAGACCAGACAAAGGAGGCCAGGTCACACCCCAGCAACCTGAACATAAAGTATAGGGTGACACTAAGGAAGTGTTGCACTGTCAGAAGTGCCATCTTCTAGATGTGAATTTAAACAGAGACCTTGGCCGGGATTTTCTCTTCCGGGGACTAAGTCCCCATTCCGGCGGGAAAACCGGCACCAAGGACTCTGACGTCAACGGCCCCCCAAGGTGAGGAATTCGCACCTGTCTCGGGGGCTAGGTGGACGGCGGTGGGATTGGCGCCGCTCCAGCCGGCGTCGAAGGGGCTGCGCAAGTTTGCGCATGCGCGGAACGGCCGTCGTGATCTCGCGCATGCGCAGAACCGCAAGCGTGATTCCATGCATGCGCAGACCGGCGGTCGTATTTTGGTGCATGTGCAGGGAGTTCTCTTCTCTGCGTCGGCCATGGTGGAACCCTACAGGGGCCGGCGCGGAATGAAAAAGTACCCCCACGGAACAGGCAGATTGGTGGACCCCGATCGTGGGCCAGGCCACCATGGGCCCCCCACCCGGGGTTGGATTCCCGACTTACCTGCCACGTCCTGCCATGTGGGACCATGTGTAACCCACACGGGGCCCGGAGAATCGGCGGGGGGTGGGGTCGGAGAATCCCGCCCCTTGTCTGCCGTCGTCACATATCGGACTGCACGCCTTTATTTGAAGAACAGAGGAGTTCTCCTCTGGTCATGATTGCATTGCAGTTTTGGGAACTTGCTATGCGTCAATTGTCCGATCACGTTTATTATATTCCTGCAGTGACTGCACTTCAAAGAGTATGGCAAAAGGCTTTGGACGTCATAAGAGGTGTCATATAAATGGAAATCTTTCTGATTCTGGATGATTTTGGTACAACTGTGGTATCGCTGCCCTTCCTAAATGTTAATTTTGATAACTTGGCTTATTATTCCTCCGTGTAGTATTAGGTGAAAAGATTTGAGATTTATGTTTGATTGTCAGACCGCTGATGGGATGATAATATCTTTTCTTTGTCATTTTAAGGACGTGTAGGGTCCGAGGCAATCAGCCAGGCATAAACCGTAGGTTGGAGCACAAAGAGGTTTATTATTACTTACAGTCAAATCACCACCACTCCCGGAGGGCCTCCCCCCCCAACCTGCACCCTGGTCGGGGATTTTTAATACTCGAGGGGCTCCACCTGCTGGGGGAAAGCCCCGCCCCTCACTGGGGAAGGTAATATTCCCCAGAGGGTACGCGGAACCTGATGGTTCCTATCCCGTGATCTCCGCTGGGGTTAGAAGAGGACTCGAAGTAAGAAAATCTACCTTGCAGCAATTTCCAGTCCGCAGCCCAAACTGTCGACAATCTCACTCTCATTGTGAGAAATGTTCAAGCACTGGCCAAAAAATTAAATTCAGTTAGTCATGCGTAAAACTGACAAGGAAATCAGCAGAAGCTTCTATTGGAAGGAATGACCACCCCACAGATGAAGTCAAAGTCTCAGCTTCACATTGAGGATACCTTCTATCGTGTTGTGTGGCACTACCACCATGCAGAATAGATTCAGAACATATCTCGCAACTCAAGACTGGGCCTCATGAGGCGCTGTGGGCCATCAGCAGCAGCTGACAAGTGACAAGTAACATTTATGCCAGCTATGTGCCAGGCAATGACCATCTCGAGTAAGAGAGAATCAACCCATTGCATGAGGGGTGGCATGGTAGCACAGTGGTTTGCACTGTTGCCTCACAGCACCAGAGTCCCAGGTTCGATTCCCGGCTTGGGTCACTGTCTGTGCGGAGTCTGCACGTTCTCCCCGTGTCTGCCTGGGTTTCCTCCGGGTGCTCCCATTTCCTCCCACAAGTCCCGAAAGACGTGCTTGTTAGGTGAATTGGACATTCTGAGTTCTCCTTCTGTGTACCCGAACAGGCGCCAGAGTGTGGCGATTAGGGGATTTTCACAGTAACCTCCTGCAGTGTTAATGTACGCCTACCTGTGACACTAATAAAGATTATTCTTACTGTTACTGTTATAACCCACATGAGAACTACGGGGACGGACCAATTAGCCTCCTCGTGGGCCTCTTGAATACAACCTTCCCCGCAACTAACTTAATCTGGCCTGCCGACAGACTACAATCGGCCAAACCACAGGTCATCAGGTGCGATACCTCACCGTATTGCGTATTGTCACACTGCATGGTAGAGAGCGGGCGATCACATTTCCCTCCAGAACACTGGGCGTGGCAGAGAGAAACTGAGAAAGGAGAAATGGCTGCGGTTTTCACAGTCAAAAAGTTCCATCAATGCGTGTATGGGCGCCGTTTTACAATAGTGATGGACCACAAACCATTGTTGGGACTCTTCAAGGAAGGCAAGGCCATCCCACCCATCGCATCAGTCCGTATCCAGAGATGGGCCCTCTTGTTGGCGACTTATGAATATGCGTTCGATCTGTGGTAATCCACCACTGTGTAAATATATGTGTGCCTGTATTAGGGGATGTACAACAGTACCTGTATTACAGGTCTCTTGGTAGCCCCTGCCGGCTAGCTCCGCCCACAGGGAGCAGTATAAATATTCATCAGTTCTCCTGAGCTACCATTCTACCAGCTGCAGTCGAAGGATAAACATCTCACGGTAATAAAGCCTCTCTTGTACCGATTCGAGTCTTTATGTGCAATTGATAGCGTATCACGAGCACGACCGGGCATACAGATTTCGAACGCAGATGCCCTGAGTAGACTTCCTCTGCCGACATGACCTCCGACTCCCCGCAGAGCCAATAAAGTGGGAGCCATGTTGAACTTCATGGATACGTAGCCAGTCACAGTGGGCCAAAAACGTGAGTGGATACAAATAGATTCCTTATTGTCCAAGTTCCGGCATATTGGTCTATATGGTAGTCAACACCGAAAACTGTCCAACGAGTTAAAGGCTTTTTCGACTAAGATATCAGAATTCATTGTTGCAGATGGCATCCTGTCATGGGGCACTCACATTGAGGTTCCACTCAAGGGTCAGGACTTTACGCTGCGAGATCTACATAACGGGCACCCAGGTGTATCACCAAAGTGAAAATGCCAGTCCGCAGTTACGTCTGGTGGCCGGGCCTGGGTGTGGAGCTGGAGCGAGTGGCACAGCAGTGAGGCGTTTGCCAGGAGCAGCAGAAGCTCCCGCCCTCCACCCCTCTTCACCCATGGGAATGACCGGGTGGGCCCTGGGTGCGGCTTCATGCCGACTTTGCCGGTCCTTTCCAGGGCTCCATGTTTTTAGCTGTTGCGGATGTCCATTCAAAGTGGTTAGAGGTCCACAGGATGTCATCCACCATTACATAGGCGACGATTGAACAACTGGGAATCGCATTCAGTACAAATACCCCGGAGGTGTTGGTCACTGACAACGTTGCGCCTTTTACTAGTGAAGATTTCAGGATTTTCGTGAAGACAAACGGAGTGTGGCACATCCGCACCACCCGGCTACTCAATGGAGTAATAACTGCCACACTTTAGCTACTCTCCACTACAGCTGCGGAATGCAGGTTGGTGAGGATGAGGTCTGGTGTGTTGTTCTCTTACCAGTTGTCGTAGACCCAGTCTAGCAGTTTAGCCAGCTCGGTCAGTAGTGGCGCTACCAAGCCTAAATTGGTGGTGGACATTGAAGTCCCCCACCCAGAGTACATTCTGTGCCCTTGCATGGAGGAATACTGATTTATCAGCTGATGGTGGACTGTCCGTGGTAATCAGTGGGAGATTTCCTTGCCCATTTTGATCTGAAACCATAAGACCCCAGGGTCCAGAATCGATGTTGAGGACTCCTCCTCATCTCTTCCTCACTGTTCCTTCCCCTCTGCTGGATCTGTCTAGGAATGTTTTTTTAAATATAAATTTAGAGTACCTAATTCATTTTTCTAATTAAGGGCAATTTAACTTGGCCAATCCACCTACTCTGCACATCCTTGGGTTGTGGGGGCGATACCCACGCAAACACGGGGAGAATGTGCAAACTCTACCTGGACAGTGACCCAGAGTTGACTTTGTAACAGTTTGATACAACTCGGCTTTCAGAGGGCATTTAAGAGTATAGTAGATTTCCTTCCTTCCCTAGAGGACTTGAGTGAATCAGCTGGGGTTTTTTTTAACGACAATTGACAATGATTTCATGGTCATGATTCCAGGTAATTATTGGATTCATTTTCCATTTTCTGCCATAGCAGGATTCGAACCGGGATCCCCAGTCCATTACCCTGTGTCCCTCGTTCACCAGTCCAGTGAAAATACCACCATGCCATCGCCTCCCTGGGCTGAGATAAGATGAGTAAAGAAACGTTATTGGGTTTTGCAGCGCCGAGAGTGAGGCCCTTCGGCCCATCATGGGGCAGCATGGTAGGCCAGTGGTTAGCACAGTTGCTTCACAGCTCCAGGGTCCCAGGTTCGATTCCCGGCTTGGGTCGCTGTCTGTGCGGAGTCTGCACGTTCTCCCCCTGTCTGCGTGGGTTTCCTCCGGGTGCTCCAGTTTCCTCCCGCAGTCCAAAGATGTGCAGGTTAAGTAGATTGGCCATGCTAAATTGCCCTTAGTGACCAAAAAGGTTAGGTGGGGTTAATGGGTTACAGGGAGAGGGTGGAGATGTGGGCTGAAGTAGGGTGCTCTTTCCAAGGGCTGGTGCAGACTGGATGGGCCGAATAGCCTCCTTCTGCACTGTAAATTCTATGATGATTCTATCCTAATCCCGTTTTCCAGCACTTGGTCGGTAGCCTTGTATACTACAGCCTTTCAAGAGCTCACCTAACTGCTTCTCAAATGTTGTGAGGGTTCCTGCCTGTAACACCCTTTCAGGGAGTGGGTTCCAGATTCCCATCACCCTCTGGGTGAAAAGGTTTCTCCTCAAATCCCCTCTAAATCTCCTGCTCATTAACTTAAATCTATGCCCCCCTGGTCATTGACCCCTCTACTCGGGGAATAGTTCCTTCCTATCTATACTATCTATGCCCCTCACAATTTTGTCCACCTTGACCAGATCCCTCCTCAGCTTTCTCTCCTCGATGGACAACAGCCCCAGCCTAACCAGCCCCTCTTCATGTTTGAATGTGGTTGTGTGGAGCATAAGCAGCCGCCTCGAGCAGTTGGGCCGAATGGGCTGTTTCTGCTCTCCGTGCTCTGTGTCATTTGATGTGAATCACAATGATTGCAACACTGCGTGGACACAGCGTGGAGGGAATGCACCATATGGTGACAGGGTGGCTACATCTGCAGTGAGCGACAGCTGTTCAGTTTGGACGAGGAAACAGCTGCTGAAAGAGAGCGTCAGTTCGGATTTGTTTGATTAGGCTCAATGTCGGGGAGATTCAATTAGCAGCCAGATACACACACTGACACATGGTACAGCAGAGAAGCAGAAACCTCCGAGGAGAGTCTGCCGGCAGCCCTCCTTGCGTCAGAGCCCCAGTTGGCAGCAACAGTGTGTCTTTTTTTGAATGTTATTGAGATACCAAGGTTAAAGGATCAGGGTGAATAGTGGGGACACCAAGGCAGGGGGGAAGAGGTGGGGTAGAAGAGTTATAAATCAGCAAGTCGCTGACACCCACCCTGGGGTTTGTAAGCCCACAGATTGTCAGAGGAAGGTTAGAATGAAGAAGATAAGGTCTAACACGTACTTGAGTTCACAGAGAAAGAACCACTCAGAGGAGGAGAGTGACGGAGGGGTTTTGATTGTAACACTGTGCAAACCCAGTGTCCAGGAAAGGCACTGTATGATTATAGGATGGATGCTTCTGCAGTGAATGATCTTAGTTACGCATTTCCACCGCATGCACGGCCCAAAAATAATGGAACTTTGCTGTCCGAGCATTGAAAGAGTACAGGCTGAACATTCGGAGGGGGTGTTGGGTTTCTCTGAATGTCGAGGAAGCCTTTACTTAGTGCCCTACACAACCTCAGAATGTCCCATTTACTGCAAATGGAGTGCCGTTTGAAATGCAGTCACCATTGTCCTGCAGGAAAGCACAACAGGAAACTTGCACACTGGAAGATCCCAAAAACAGCAAGGTATTAATGAGCAGATTCAACGGTTCTGGTTGAGGCATGTTTAACCAGGTCACCGCCAATAACTTCCCTGCTATTCTGAGAAATAGTGCCATTGGACCTTTCATGTTTAGCTGAGAGGACAAGCAGAGCTCGGTTTGATTTTGTCCACTGTTATCTGCCACTTCTCAGCATGTTGCAACAGTTGATGTCATTAAAGAATAAAGAATAGTAACACAGGAACCGGCCCTTCGGCCCTCAAAGCCTGCGCCCACCATGATGCCTGTCTAAACTAAAACCTTCTGCACTCCCAGGGTCTGAAATACTCTATTCCCATCCTATTCATGTATTCAAAGTCAGAGCACAGAAGTCTAGGAGTATGGTCGAAATTGACAGGAAACTAACAGGAGGGAGATAGAGAACCTAGTGGAGTGGTGCAGCGACAACAATCTCTCCCTCAAAGCCAGCAAAACTAAACAGCTGGTCATTGACTTCAGGAAGCAAAATACTGTACGCACCCCTGTCAGCATCAACAGGGCCGAGGGGGAGATGGTTAGCAGTTTCAAATTCCTAGGGATGCACATCACCAACAATCTGTCCTGATCCACCCACGTCGACGCTACCACCAAGAAAGCATAACAGCGCCTATACTTCCTCAGGAAACTAAGGAAATTCGGCATGCCCACACTAACTCTGACCAACTTTTACAGATGCACCATAGAAAGCATCCTATCTGGCTGCATCACAGCCTGGTATGGCAACTGCTCGGCCCAAGACCGCAAGAAACTTCAGAGAGTCGTGAACACAGTCCATCACACGAACATGCCTCCCATCCATTGACTCCATCTACACTTCCCACTGCCTGGGGAAAGTGGGCAGCATAATTAAAGACCCCTCCCAACCGGCTTACTCACTCTTCCAACTTCTTCCATCGGGCAGGAGATACAAAAGTCAGAGAACACGCACGAACAGACTCAAAAACAGCTTCTTCCCGACTGTTACCAGTCCCCAAAACGACTTCTTATGGACTGACCTGATTAATATCACACCCCTGTACGCTTCACCTGATGTCTATGTATTTACATTGTGTACCTCGTGTTGCCCTATTATGTATTTACTTTTTCTTTTCATGTACTTAATGATCTGTTTGAGCTGCTTGCAGAAAAATACTTTTCACTGTACCTCGGTACACGTGACAATAAACAAATCCAATCCAGAATGCCTAGGCGAAAACCCCCGGTATAAATGCATTGTCACATCAGCTCAAAGTTAAACATGCAAAGGTGGGAGTTTTTGCTTTCTAACACAAGTTTGATAAAATGTTCTGAAGCTTTCTCACCAACTTGAGCTTGAATGCACCATGAAACAAATGCAAATTTACAGCTGGCTGGGAATAAGGAGGCACATGGTGTGCATTAGGAGTGATTTGTACGGAACAAGCTGTTGCTAGAAAGGTTCAGCGACTGGCAACAACAGTCCTAAAAGCTGGTAATGTGCATAAAACAGCCTAAATTATTTGTTTACAGCAGCAACTGTCTCACCTCCATCTCCTAATCAACCAGAAATGTCTTTAACAAAAATGGATAAAACCTGCTACCTCACGATGGCTGGATGAAATTGTTCCGCTCTTCAGCTGTTTCCATTCGTGATCGTCTTTGGGCAGCTTCGTCTGAAGGGAATATCGAAGCTTCAAATGTATTCCACCAATAAGTGGAAGTGAACTGAGCTTTGAAACATTGCCTGCACTCGGGAGCCAAGAGAGACAGATGACGTTTTGTGTAATATGATGCGATTTTTTTTTTAATGATAAGGGGGAGGATGCTTAAACCCTTCCTCCATCTGAGCTCGGCAGACCTTGTGATTTAATGTCCTTCTCTATATTTCGTCAAGAACCCATAAAACCATCAGTAGGCAATAACATAGCAAAAAGCAAACAAGTCACGGACTGATACTCGTAACTTTTCATTAGCCTCCGTCTTACAAACGATAATCACGAACTCTCCTGAAATTACATTGGGATTGTGGAAGCAAAAACCTGCGGATGCCGGAAATCTAAAATAAAATTTATTGCGGCATTCACACTATTTGGCTTTTGGGTTAGTGCTTAATTCACTGCCATTTCCCTTCTAGGAAAGCTTCCTTTGGAAAATCTCTTCTTGTCCGATCGCTTGTCTCTTTTACCTCGTTCACCTTCATTGCTTCCTATTTCCTTCCAAACTCTACTGCTACCATCTGGTAAAAGGTAAAGTTGCCATAGTCCCAGATGACCATAGGCTGCTTTCCCCTTTGAGGGGCAAGGTTGAGAAGGCAGGGCCTTCAGGGATAACAGGGACTGGTTTAGCACAGGGCTAAATCACTGGCTTTTAAAGTAGACCAAGGCAGGCCAGCCGCACGGTTCAATTCCCGTACCAGCCTCCCCGAACAGGCGCCGGAATATGGTGACTAGGGGCTTTTCACAGTAACTTCCTTTGAAGCCTACTCGTGACAATAAGGGATTTTCATTTCATTTTCATTTCAACTGCTACCATCTAAAGGGACAAGAGCAGCAGATACCTGGGAACGCCAACACTTGGCGGTTCCCCTCTCAGCCATTCACTACCCTGAGTTGGAAATAAATCGCCTTCACTGTGTCGCTGGGTCAAAATCTGGAACTCCCTCCCTAACAGCACTGTGGGTACACTTACACCACCTGGACTTCAGCAGTTCAAGAAGGAAGTGACTCCCACAGCCCATGAATGAATTAAAGAAAAAAATCCCTTCTCCGGTTGGTATCTACCCAAACTGATCTATTCCCTTTGGCCTTGCCGGGTGAAATCCTTTGTCATTGGATCTCTTTTGCCCTAATGAGGGTTTTAGGAACACAGGAACAGGAGTATACCATTCAGCCCCTCGAGCCTGTCCCCCCATTCAATGAGATCATGGCTGTTCTGTGGTCTAACTCCACATACCTGCCTTTGGCCCATATCCCTTAATACCTTTTCTGAACAAAAGTCTAATCACCTTGGGTTTAAATTGAACAACTGATAGAGCTTCAACTGCTATATGTGGGAGAGAGTCCCGAACGTCTACCGCCATCTAAACTGCTGGAGATTGGCATCCTCTCACTTGATCCAAACCTATTACATCTCTAACTTTTTCCAGTTCCGTTGAAAGGTCATTGACCCATTTCTCTGTCCCCAGTGTGTTGTTCCTCGTGTCTTAATGAAGCTCGTAGTCTCAAAGGTGGAGAAGATGCTTTATTGTGAATTTGTTCTGTCTTTAGAGCTTAACTTACGGCTACCTCAAGTGCTGCCTGCTTGTCCTGCTCCCAGTTCTCCCTTCTGTGAAGTGTGTCCTCACTTCCTGTCCCTGTGCATTTATAGCTCTCCCGTGCTCCCTCTAGTGCTTGCTCAGTTGTATTGCATCTACTCAGATCTACAATCACCACATCCCCCCTTTTTTCTTTACATATTTTCTGTACATCGTTAAAGAAAATTGTACAAAACAGTTAGATTACTTACGGTATGTGTATCTATACAAGAGATGGTGCTGTTGCATATTTTGCAAAGCCAATTTATATTTATGAGTCCAATCGTAATAAAAACATTTATGAGCCCAAACTTGATGAATTTGTTCATTGAGTTTTTTCTTTTTCGTTGTTGACGTGGTGAATGTTGTCGGTGTTCTTGTTATTTTAAGTAACCAATACGTCATCCTGAGGTGTTTGCATGGTCGAACCACTGATGTTGACTGACATGGACTTTTTTCTTTACTTATGGTATCGATTTAGTATGTCATCTGCCTTGAAAGCTGGTGTGCTTGCTTGTTCTGGAGCAGATGTGAGTTTGTGCGATTCGTTGTCATCCCATGGCATGTTTGTAGTCTTGTCATTGTTTTGCAGTGTGCTGTGGCATTGTCCTTCATATGCAGAGTTGTACCATTTTGTACAAGTCGTTGTTTCATTGCTGTTGTTTCTGTCGTTCCTGTCTTTGTTGTTTTCGTTGCCGTTCTTGTTGCTGTTTTTGTCGTTTCTGTCTTTGTTGTTGTCGCTATCTTTGTTATGCTTCTTGTTGGTTTTGTTGTTCTTCTTGTAGTTTTTGTCATTGTGCTTGTAGTTTTTGTTGGTGCTGTTGTTCTTGTTTCTGCAGTGCTTCTTGCGATTTTTGTTGTTCTTATCGCGCTTCATGTTGCTTTTGTTCTTGCTGTTGTTGTTCTCGTTTCTGCTGTGCTTCTTGTGGCTTTTGTTTTTCTTGTTGTGCTCAATGAGTGTCCCGTGTGGATAATTTGAGTAATTGTCACAGTTATTGGTGCGAGTGTCCTTTGTGGAATCTGTTACATTGAACGTTTCGTCTCGAGAATGGTGAGAATGATCTGATGTTGCATTGATGCTGGTGACATCAGTCATTTGTGGTGGATTTGATTCATCGTCTTTGCTTTCTTGGTGCTCCTCTTCTGGAGTCAAATTCTTCACGATTTCATTTGACACGGTCTCTCTGGACTCTTGGTGCTCCTCTTCCGGAGTCAAAACCTTCATGATTTCAATTGACGTGGTCTCTCTGGACTCTTGGCGCTCCTCTTCTGGAGTCAAAAGCCTCATGGTTTCTGTTAATGTGGTCTAACTGGACTCTTGGTGCTCCTCTTCTGGAGTCAAAATCTGCATGGTTTCTATTGGCGTGGTCTCTCTGGACTCTTGGGTGGCCCTACTCTGTGCTTCTGTACAGACGAGCTGAGATCTGTCAGTCTCGCTGTGATCCTGTACCTCCTATATGTCGAGTGTGATCACCTTGTCACTGTTTTCGCATGCAGTGGGTAGATGTACATTGTCTTCTTCTTGATTATGTGAGCTTGGTAGACTTTCAGAGTCTGCTTGCGGTTGCTCAGGTACGGCGGGTTGACCTTCATGGTCTTGTTCATGCATGGTGTTCACCAGGGAGTGTTTGCTTGCTTCCCTTTTGGAGTCTTTCATCACTCTCACTGTGGAGCCTGTCATCACTCTCTCTGTGGAGTCTTTCTGTGCTCTCTGTGTGGTGTCATCTTCGTCTTGGGTATTGCTGTCATCCAATGTATCGACGATCTGCCATGGCACCATGGTGTTGGATTCATGTACCACAAGTAGATTCGTGTTGAGCTTTGCGACCGTGTCGCTGATGCTGTGATCAACATATCCGAATAACTCAGCCATGTCTGAGTAGTATTGTTCAAAAACCAAATCATCTTTTTTTGCTTCGGACTTGGTATCGTTGTCTTCATCATTTTTTTCATATCCGAATAACTCAGTCATGTCTGAGTAATATTGTTCGAAAAACAAATCATCTTTTTTTGTTTCGGATTTTCTTTTGTTCTCTTCACTTTGGGTGGTGCAGACTGCTTTGCTTTTTCCAGGCTGTTGTGAGAGTTATTTTCAACTGCTGGTTTAAGTTCAGGCGTTTTTCTGTCTTCTGAGGCAAGAAAATTTGGTTTTACAGCTTTAAATATCTTGTTTTCAATTTTCGGGCATTTCCCTTTTAAATGGGTGTGGTCCGGATCCTCAGACGTCATGACGTTCGTGACGTCATGCGTAGGAATCAATCGCGCATGCGCAAATCGATCTTCCTTTACCGTGCGGTTTTGTGTCCACTGCGCATGCGCGGCTTGCGCGTGCGCATATCGATTCGCGACCAAAACGTTTTGAGACTGTGCATGCGTGGCTTGCGCTTGCGCATAATGATCAGCAACACAAACTTTTTTAAACTGCGCATGCGCGTCTTGTGCATTCCCAGAACACAAAACGGGTGATTGTAACTGCGCATGCGCGGCTTCTGTTTCCTGTGCATGCGCAGACGCAGATTTTAGTTCTTTGTCTCCCAGAGACTGCAAAATGTGCTCCGACACCATTTTATCGCGGATTTCAGCGTTTTTTTCTTTCTGAAAGTTGTAAGTTACCTTTTCCTTTCTATCTGGACTGGATTTCAGCGTTTTGGCTTTGTGAAAAATTTATTCTTCCTTTTGATCTGTACTTTTCACTCGCGATTTCGTGACTGAACCCTTTCTGTTCTTTTAGTGATTGTTTGAGTTTTGCATCACTCAGTCTCTGTGCAGTTTGGCCTCTGAGCATACAGCGCTGTTCAAATTTCATACAGTACTCTTCAAATTTTTTTAGTATTATTTGTAAGTTGTTGCTGTCTTCAGCTTTTGAGTATTTAAATCCATTATATACTTTTCTAGCTTCATGTCCTGCGATGAGCATTGCTATTTTAATTTTGTCTGAGGATGCTGCTAAATCATTAGCTATGATATAAAAATCGAACATTTGTTTAAATATTTTCCAGACATTTCTTACATTGCCGGTCATGTTCAGCTGGGGTGGGCGTCCAACCCACATCCTCGAATAAGCGAGGTCTTCCCAAGTCGAATGTCCAGTAGGAGTTTTTCTTGCCATTTTGGTCTTTCTGTGTCTGCAGCTGAGTTGTCGTGTAGTATGTGTCTGAAGCCACTGCTGGTACCATGTGTTGTTCCTCGTGTCTTAATGAAGCTCGTAGTCTCAAAGGTGGAGAAGATGCTTTATTGTGAATTTGTTCTGTCTTCAGAGCTTAACTTACAGCTACCTCAAGTGCTGCCTGCTTGTCCTGCTCCCAGTTCTCCCTTCTGTGAAGTGTGTCCTCACTTCCTGTCCCTGTGTATTTATAGCTCTCCCATGCTCCCTGTAGTGCTTGCTCAGTTGTATTGCATCTACTCAGATCTACAATCGCCACACCCAGATGCTGAGCTTTTTCAGCAGTTTCTGACTTCACTGTGGAATTGTGTAGCCACACAATATTCCAGGATATTTCCTATTCTTCAGAGCAGGTGGCCCTGGTACGGTAGCGCAGTGGTTAGCACTGTTGCTTCACAGCGCCAGGGTCTCAGGTTCAATTCCTGGCTTGGGTCACTGTCTGTGCGGAGTCTGCACGTTCTCCCCATTTCTGCGTGGGTTTCCTCCGGGTGCTCCAGTTTCCTCCCACAAGTCCCGAAAGACGTGCTGTGAGGTGAATTGGACATTCTGAATTCACCCTCAGTGTACCCGAACAGGCGCCAGGATGTGGCGACTAGCGGCTTTTCACAATAACTTCATTGCAGTGTTAATGTAAGCCTACTTGAAATGAAATGAAATGAAAATCGCTTATTGTCACAAATAGGCTTCAAATGAAGTTACTGTGAAAAGCCCCTAGTCGCCACATTCCGGCGCCCGTTCGGGAAGGCTGGTACGGGAATTGAACCAGCGCTGCTGGCCTTGTTCTGCTTCAAAAGCCAGATATTTAGCCCACTGTGCTAAACCAGCCCCTCGCTAGACCAGCTTGTGACAAAAAAGGATATTTAAAAAAAAATACAGGGGCCAAAGATTATCACTGAATTTTGGGTGACAATGGGGCAGTATTGCTATAAAAGTGGGGGCTTCGGTGCTGATCTGACTACTGACTCCGCCAGCGAGATGTGTTAACAAGCACCAATGATGTCAATATGTTACTGTGTTCATTCACATTTCCTCATAATGTTGTAGAATTTGCAGCAAAGCTAGAAGAACAAAAACAAGTTGAACGACAGGTAATAACATCTACGGCGGAAGAAAGAGCCTTAGGTGGAGCTCGAATAGCAGAAAATGGGAAAGGGGGCGTAATGATATGTAGACAGACGTGTAACTAAGGGGTTAATCAGAAGACCCAGCTGTGGCACAACCACTAGAGGGCATTACACGACCACTATAAAACCACAGCTCACACAAGCTCTCGTCCTCACTCCCAGCAGAGACTGGGGGAGCAACACGAGTGTAGCAGAGATCACAGTCACGCCACCACATGTGGTTTAGATACAGTTTGTACAGCTAGTCAAGTTTACTGTGTTGCCCGAGTTACATCAGCAGAGTGTTAAATCCATTTATTAGCTTTGTCATTACTAAATAAATACTTTGAGGACTGGAGTATTCTTCAACATCATCTACAGTTAGCAGCGACTTATGTTGCTCAAATAACGTAACATAATATGGTACCAGAGTGACTGCTGCATTGACCTAGTTAAATTCAGTAAGTTTAGAGAGAAAACCAGATAGCCATTCGGCAACAGAAGCATTGCTTCCAGAACAAAGCCAGCCGACTCCACAGAAGCATCTCCTCCGGAGCAAAACCTGGCGATTCCACGCATGACGGACAGACCACAAGCTCCTCGTCACCTCAGCACCAGCGGTAATTTTGATGATAACTGGCGCTTGTTTAAACAAAAATTTCAACTGAATGTAGAAGCATCTGACTTAACAAAGCCGCAGATGCTCGAAAAATAGCTCTCTTACTGACTACGGCTGGAGATCTGCAACTCTTTTAACTACACAGAAGGGCAGGATAAAACAAAATATGAACCCATCCTTGAAAATTTTGATAGCCGCTCCGAGGTCCAGATAAATGAAATATTTGAGCGCTACAACTTCTACAAAAGGAAGCAAGGGAAAGAGGAATCTTTTACCAGTTTCTTCACTAACCGCAGACTGTTGGCTCAATCCTGCAACTTTGGTGCTCTAAATGACTCAATGATCAGAGACCAGATAGTATTTAGAATCCACTCTGATCCTCTCAGAGAGCAACTACTTATGATAAAACATGACTCTGGAAATCGCTATCGAAACGTGCACGGTGCATGAACACTCAAAAAATCGCTACTTACAATACAAGATCGCTGAAAGTGGCAAAAGCACCTCCCACGAGAGTGAGTGCGTCCAGGCCATCTCCCGACTGCAGCGTCTCCATGTTTCCGACAGCAGCCATCTTGCCGCACGGATCCAGATGATGACTACCTGGATAAAACATTCCAAGTGGGAATCATAAAAATGTTTGAAAACTCCACAGAGAATACTTCGCAAGTGCAATCAATCCATGCCATTGATTCCGAAGCTGAATGGAACTCAGTGTTGGATGTAAACAGATGCCCCATTAAATTCAAACTGGACACAGGTGCCTCCGCTAACCTGCTTTCGAAGCTCGACTTCACGAAGATAAGAAAGCTCCCAAAATCCTTCCAGCTGCCTGCAAACTCCAGGACTACAATGGCAACGCAAGCTTGTCATGAAGGTCATGCCATTTAGCAGTGTCCAACAAACACATAGCAACAAGCTATTGAGTTTGTCCAACCGGAGAAGTCGTTGCTGTTAGGTGCGCAAGCCTGCAACCAACTGAACCTTATTCAAAGGGTCTACACCATGACCTCATTTCATCAAGCTTTTCAGATCAGCATTGAAGGAATACTGAACCAAATCCCAGATGTCTTCAGCGGAATGGGCTCACTTCCATATGAGTATAAAATTCTGCTGTGTGCTGTTGGGAAATCAGTTGTTCACCCACCAAGGAGAGTTCCTGCTCCACTGAGGGAATGGTTAAAATCAGAACTCGCAAGTCTACCGAAGAAAGGCATCATCTCCAAAGTCACTGAACCGACTGACTGAGTCATTTGGGATCATCTCGGCATCTGAAATATTCCACTGCATCATGGAACAGATGATGGAAGGAATAGGCGGAGTTCGTGTCTACATGGATGATGTTATCATCTGATCTTCGACTCCAGAGGAACATGTGCCACGACTGAAGAGAGTATTCAGATGCATACACGAGCATGGCCTCAAGCTAAACAAATCCAAATGCAGCTTTGGAACATCCATGCTCAAGTTCCTGGGTGACCAGATATCAAAACATGGTGTACAACCGGACACGGACAAGATAAAAGCCATTGAAGCAATGAAAGTCACCGAGGACAAGAAAACAGCTCTTCCTTGAAATGGTGAATTTTTTAGACACATTTATCCCAAATTTGGCCAACCATACAACATCTCTAAGAAAGTTATTCAAGAAATCAACCTCGTTCGAGTGGATGACGGAATATTAGAAGTAGTGGTTGAAGTTAAAGGCGAGACCCACCACTGCACCCGTCTTAACGTTCTTTGACCCAGATCGTGAAACCAAGATTTTGACTGACGCAAGCCAGGATGGAATTGGAGCAGTGTTGCAAGAGAAGGATGACACCTCGTCATGGGTCCCAATAGCATATGCATCATCAGTGGCGGACTGGGTCTAAAAATATTGGTTGCCAGGAGACAAAGGGGGCCCACCCACAACTACAATGCTATCATTTAATTTTCATAACGAATAAATAAAATTTTCAAAAAATACATATGGAAAAAAGGGTACAATTAAAATTTTTGTGGAAAAAAATGTGTATTTCTTAGTAATTACAGTGTACATGTACTGTACATATTACTGGCAGTAGATACCAAATGTAAATACAGAATGTTATAATTGAATTTTTTATTTATTTTTTAAAATTTTAAGTAATTGGTTGATATTTTAAAATAGTTTACTGCACAATTTACACATTAACAGATAGTTCAAAAGCACAATAGAGCATTGCATGCAGTCCACTATATTAAGAGCAATCGTTTGTGTTCGCTAGATGATTGTGCGAATCTGCCAATAATTGCTTCTGCATCCAATTCATCTAACAATTCCTTTTCAATGGATAGCAACATGTATGATTCCAAATTCTCCTCAGACAGCGAATTTCTTAACCTTGTCTTTATGATCTTTAGCTTTGAAAATGTCCTCTCACATTGGACTTGAGTAACTGATAGTGTGCAGATGACTTTATAAAGTTCATAAAGGTTATCATATGCTTTGTCATGAAGTCTGTTGGATGCCAGAATTTTTAGTACACACGATAGGCAAGTGCTGCAAATTTTACAATTGTTGCAACTGGAATCCATATTCTCACCATCATTAAGCAATAGCTTTAATACATCAAAGTTTGAAGCAAAAGAAAACAATTCTAATCTTACTTGATCTTTGCTGATTTGTGGAAACAGCTTAATAATACCTTCCAATGCTTCATCTTCAAGGCCCTTCCGTAAGTTTTAGAACACTCATGGACAAGGACAAGAGTGGTCCGAAAGGAAGAGTACTAAATTGGGGAAAGGCAGAATAGAACAAAATTCGGCAGGAGCTAGGGAATGTGGATTGGGAGCAGCTGTTTAAGGGTAAATCCACATTTGAAATGTGGGAGTCTTTTAAGGAAAGGTTGATTAGGGTGCAGGACAGACATGTTCCTGTGAAAATGAAAGATAGAAATGGCAAGATTAGGGAACCATGGATGACGGGTGAAATTGTGAGACTAGCTAAGATGAAAAAGGAAGCATACATAGGATCGAGGCAACTCAAAACTGATGAAGCTTTGGAGGAATATCGGGAAAGTAGGACAAATCTCAAACGCGCAATAAAGAGGGCTAAAAGGGGTCATGAAATATCTTTGGCTAACAGGGTTAAGGAAAATCCCAAAGCCTTTTATTCATATGTAAGGAGCAAGAGGGTAACTAGAGAAAGGATTGGCCCACTCAAAGACAAAAGAGGGAATTTATGCGTGGACTCAGAGGAAATGGATGAGATTCTGAATGAGTACTTTGCATCGGTATTCAGAAAGGAGAGGGACAAGACGGATGTTGAAGCTAGGGATGGATGTTTAAATACTCTAGGTCAAGTTGTCATACGGAAGGGGGAAGTTTTGGGTATTCTAAAAGACATTAAGGTGGGCAAGTCCCCAGGACCGGATGGGATCTATCCCAGGTTACTGAGGGAAGCGAGGGTTGAAATAGCTGGGGCCTTGACAGACATCTTTGCAGCATCCTTGAGCACGGGTGAGGTCCCGGAGGACTGGAGAATTGCTAATGTTGTCCCTTTGTTGAAGAAGGGTAGCAGGGATAATCCAGGGAATTATAGACCTGTGAGCTTGACGTCAGTGGTAGGCAAACTGTTGGAGAAGATACTGAGGGATAGGATATATTCACATCTGGAAGAAAATAGACTTATCAGTGATAGGCAGCATGGTTTTGTGCAGGGAAGGTCATGTCTTACAAACCTAATAGAATTCTTTGAGGAAGTGACAAAGTTAATTGATGAGGGAAGGGCTGTAGATGTCATATACATGGACTTTAGTAGGGCGTTTGATAAGGTTTCCCATGGCAGGTTGATGGAAAAAGTGAAGTCGTATGGGGTTCAGGGTGTACTAGCTAGATGGATAAAGAACTGGCTGGGCAACAGGAGACAGAGAGTAGTGGTGGAAGGGAGTGTCTCAAAATGGAGAAGGGTGACTAGTGGTGTTCCACAGGGATCCGTGCTCGGACCACTGCTGTTTGTGATCTACATAAATGAGCTGGAGGAAGGTATAGGTGGTCTGCTTAGCAAGTTTGCAGATGATACTAAGATTGGTGGAGTTGCAGATAGCGAGGAGGACTGTCAGAGAATACAACAAAATATAGATAGATTGGAGAGTTGGGCAGAGAAATGGCAGATGGAGTTCAATCCAGGCAAATGCGAGGTGATGCATTTTGGAAGATCAAATTCAAGAGCGGACTATATGGTCAATGGAAGGGTCTTGGGGAAAATTGATGTACAGAGAGATCTGGGAGTTCAGGTCCATTGTACCCTGAAGGTGGCAACGCAGGTTGATAGAGTGGTCAAGAAGGCATACAGCATGCTTGCCTTCATCGGACGGGGTATTGAGTACAAGAGTTGGCAGGTCATGTTACAGTTGTATAGGACTTTGGTTCGGCCACATTTGGAATACTGCGTGCAGTTCTGGTCGCCACATTACCAGAAGGATGTGGATGCTTTGGAGAGGGTGCAGAGGAGGTTCACCAGGATGTTGCCTGGTATGGAGGGTGCTAGCTATGAAGACAGGTTGAGTAGATAAGGATTGTTTTTGTTGGAAAGACGGAGGTTGAGGGGGGACCTGATTGAGGTCTACAAAATTATGAGAGGTATGGACAGGGTGGATAGCAACAAGCTTTTCCCAAGAGTGGGGGTGTCAGTTACAAGGGGTCACAATTTCAAGGTGAGAGGGGGAAAGTTTAAGGGAGATGTGCGTGGAAAGTTTTTTACGCAGAGGGTGGTGGGTGCCTGGAACGCTCTACCAGCGGAGGTGGTAGAGGCGGGCACGATAGCATCATTTAAGAGGCATCTAGACAGGTATATGAATGGGCGGAAACAGAGGGAAGTAGACCTTGGAAAATAGGAGACAGGTCTAGATAAAGGATCTGGATCAGCGCAGGCTGGGAGGGCCGAAGGGCCTGTTCCTGTTCTGTAATTTTCTTTGTTCTTTGTTCTCTGCAATAGTTTTAAACTTTGCTGGGTCCAAGCACGACAAATCTTTATACAACTGTTTGTGTTGTACAAAGCGTGATTCTAGTGACTGGACAATGCGATCCATTATTAGGTTAAACACATTTACTCGAAAATCAGCTAGAGAATCTGAGGAATTTCTTTCATCATCAATAAGCTCATCTGCCATTCTTTTCTTCTTCCTCTGCCTCTTAACTGTCAATGCTGTTTCCAATGCATCAATTTCCAATGTTTGATTTTCATCCATATTCATCTGTGAAATCCTGTCATTACATTTATTTACAAATTCCAAAGCCTTGCTGTGAACATTATCAAATGTTCTTGTCTGTTCCTTCAACTTTGTTGTAGCTGAATCTACCAAACTCCATGCAGTAAACATATCTAAACCACTTGTCTGGTTTATGGTTTCAATGCTGTCAATATGGTTTCAAACTTTAGATGACTTTGAAGTAAAACATTTGCTTCATGTTTTGTTTTTGCATCAAACTTTTCTGAATCTTGTATCATTGATAAGCATGTCAATAGATTTACGAAAGTACTGGCAGAACGTCCAAATATAGTTGTTGCTGCATTGGATTTTCCTGACCATCTGGTCTCACCAATTAGCTTTAATTGTTTTATTTTTTCTTGTCCTAGATGTTTTTCAACAACTTCTATCCATACAGCTATTCTCTTGTATGATGCTTTCACAAAAGTTGCTATATTCTGGAGCAAATTGGAAAAAGAAACTGTAGGCACACAACATTTTGTTGTTTCAGTTATCACAAAATTCAAGACATGGGCATTGCACCATATATGAACATGTTGATCAGCCACCATCAGCAATTTTACTTTGTAAACCATTATACTGGCCATGGTAGCTTGCAGCGCCATCTGTGCTATCAGATAAACATTTTTGGGGGTCAATTTTAAGATGCTGTAATGTTTCAATCAGTAGATCAAAAAGTCCCTGTCCTGTACCATCATTACTTGGCACAACTGAAAGTAGTCGCTCACAGATAATACCTTTAAGCACATACCGAATAATAATGCTAAACTGATCGATGGATGAATTATCTTGTGCTGAATTAACCTGAATAGAATTATATTTTGCTTGAGAAACTTCATGACTAATTCCTTCTTGTATCATATTCTTCATAATTTTGATTAACATGTTTATAGTTGTTTTACTCAAGTATGTAACAAGTCCACCACGGTCTTTACTTTGAGCCTTTCTTTGTTGCTCTAATCGTTTGATTCTTTGTTTAGACTTGTTTTGCACTACAGAAACGTGAGGTGCCATAATGGGGTCATATTTTGCCATCAACTGCACTGTAGCTAAAACATTGCCATGATTCAGAACCTCATTATCTAGAGTGTAGGCCGATTCATTTCTGTGACCTCGAAAAGGAAGTGCTTGCTTGCCTAACATCTTTATGATGTCTATAATCCTCATGACAATACTTCTCTGCTTCAATACTTCTTCTTTCCTTTTAATTAGTGATGCTGCAAAAAATTTATCTAAGGTGCCATCATTAACCACACTGATATATTGCTGAGCATTTCTGACATGTGTTGTTGTCGATTCATGTAAAGTCAAGCTCTTGCTAATACGGCTGTAGTCACTAAAGCCACGCACAAAGGGTGATGGCTTACAAGTGTTGGGAAACTCAAAGGCTAAGCAGTATGAACAATATAAGCATCTATTTTCGTTGTTATATGTTAGCCATTTTCTTGGGACTGAGTCATTCACAATCTTCCTCTCATACAAACGAGCATCAAATGGCTGAAGTGGATGTTCAGCAAAAAACTGTTTTAGCTTTGCTCGTGATGGATATTGGAAGATTCCAGTAATTGATCTTTCATTTTCTTGCGTAGATTCATTTACAGGATGTGCTTCAGAAACCAATCATTTATGCTTGAAGGAATATCTGATTCCCTGTCACTAGTTGAAGCTATGTGTTCAGATGTTGCAACTACAGGCAGTACAGATACCGGAACAAGGAAGCCAGAAGAAATATTGGGCCTGGGTTGATTAGTAATGGATGCACTTGTATTTTGTCTCTACATTCAAAGTAGCTCTTCTCTGTTCTTGTAACTCGCATGCCATTGCATCATCACCATGAGCATTGTTTCTTGCTTCTTGATTATTTGTTGCAGAACTGGATATTGATGTGGATTGTGCTTGTGGTATTATAAACTCTGTAATAGGCCTGCATCGCTTGGCTGATTCTTTTTCTCTGCTTCTTTTTGTTCTTTGCGTTTTAGTGACCCAGATTTATGCTGTTTCTTTTCCATGCTGGTAGGGGTAATATTCCTGAAATAAAATCTTAATTAAAAATAGCCCACATTGGGAAAAATTAATATTGATGATTGCAAGAATAACTTGAAGGAACGCCAGATAAACCCCTACTTGATAAAAAATATAAAATAACTTACTTACACTTCAATAGGCTATGTTCATTAGTCAATACTACTGTGGCCTATGCAGCTTCAGAAGAGGAGATAATCCACTGTCCAGTGTTCACACCAGCAAGCAACTGAGACAACTGTTGAAACTTAGAAGTTTGGTCCTACTATAGTAAGACATTAAGAATGGTCCCACGATCAAAGTTAACATGTCCAGTTTGATACCAGTGTAGTGTTACAAGTCGCAACCCTTTGAGTTTACCGATCATGGCTTATCACTTCAATATCTTTGACCTCATGATTCACGGTCAAAGGTACCGCTTCTCCTTTTCGGTGACCTCACGACCCTATGTACTGCTTGATACTCTTTCAAATTGCCGACCATCTCAAATCACGAACTGTAACTTTATCTTTAAATTCACACACTCTTGCTGAAAACGTGGATTTCCAACTATGTCCGACCCGGATGAACCAGCCACCCCCCCCCCCCCACTCCTTTTCACATCCGTTTAACACTGCTTCGTTCCTTCATACATTGAGTGATTATTTGTTTGTTTCTTTATTGCATTTTCAGTTGGTATTGCTCTTTTTAAAAACAATTATATTTTATTAAGTTAGAATACAAATCTCAGGAAAGAAGTTGGAGATTTATTTATCTAATTAATTATAATTTTTAAGGGCCCTTCAGAGATTCACGGGCCCCTTCTTGGCTCTCCGGGCCCCGGACCGATGTACCGGCTGAACCAAGACTACTGTTTGATATCCTTTGAAGTTGCCGACCATCTCAAATCACGAATTGTAACTTTATCTTTAAATTCACACACTCTTGCTGAAAACATGGAATTTCCTTAATTATGCCCGACCCGGGTCCCCTATTCCACATCCTTCCACTACCTCCCCTGCTTCGTTCCTTTTCATGCACTGCTTATTTGTGTCCTGTTCTCTTTTTTTTCTTATTCCTTTTTATTACTAAAACAGGTGTCTGTGTTTGTTTCTTTATTGCATTTTTATTTGATATAGGGGGCCCACTTCATCAGGGGCCCACTTGCCATCGGGCAAGCTGACACCCTGGCCAGTCTGCCACTGTGAATCATGTGTAATGACACTGACAGAGACTCGTTACGCTCAAATTGAAAAAGCTTGCTTAGGCCTTCTCTCCGGCATTTTAAAATTCTATGACTACATCTACGGCCGACCAACATTCACTGTTGAAACGGATCACAGACCTCTGATGCGCATTATCCAAAAGAACCTAAATGACATAACTCCTCAATTACAAAGAATTCTACTCAAACTTCGAAGATATGATTTCAATCTCGTATATACGCCTGGCAAAGATCTAATCATTGCAGACGCATTGTCTCGCTCAGTCACTTCACCAAGTGAACCACCAGAGATAATCCAACACATCGAATCTCAGGTACAAATGCGCACAAACAACCTTCCTGCAACGGACGAAAAAATAATTCTCATCAGTGAAGAGACGGACAAAGACCCTTTGCTGCAACGAGTCATTCATAACCTCAACAATGGGTGGCCGAAAGGGCAATGTCCGCAATTCTACAATGTCAAAGATGACCTAACGATGATCAATGGCATACTGCTGAGGGTGGACAGAATAGTGATTCCGCTGCGTCTCAGGCCCATGGTACTTCGTAAAATTCATGAGGGACACCTTGGCAGAGAAAAATGCCGACGCAGGGCTCGAAAAGCCGCCTACTGGCCTGGCATCAATCAGGACATCACGGACATGGTTTTGGGCTGTGAGACCTGTCAGAAGTTCCAACCAGTGCACTGTAAGGAGACTCTTAAACCACAACTTGGAAACTTCGGAGATATGATTTCAATCTTGTATGTATGGCTAGCAAAGATCTAATCATTGCAGATGCATTGTCTTGCTCAGTCACTTCACCAAGTGAACCACTAGAGATAATCCAACACCTCGAATCTCAGGTACAAATGTGCGCAAACAACCTTCCTGCAAAGGACGAAAAAATAGTTCTCATCAGTGAAGAGACGGACAACGACCCTTTGCTTCAACTTGGAAATCTCTCTGTGGTCCAAGGTATGCATTGACCTATTCTATTCTAATGGTCGTGACTACATACTACTCATAGACTACTACTCAACTACCCTGAAGTAATAAAGCTGGGGAATGGGTGGGAGGGGGGAGGGGAGAATAAGGGGCGGGGGAGAGGAGAAGGAGTGCCAAAAAAGGAAAGGCATGTAAATTGTAAACAATAATAATCATTTCCTGCATAGTGCACAAATGTAAAATTCAATAAAAATATTTATTTTAAAAAAAAATTTACAGCACAGAAATTTGGCTCAGCTGGTCTCTGCTGGTGTTCATACTCTAGAGAACCCTTTCCTCCTTACCTGATCTAATCCCATCAAATATCCTTCCAGTCCTTTCTCCCTCATGGATTTCTCTAGATTCCTCTCAAGTGCCAACATATCTTCAGCCTGAACCACTTTCTGTGGTGGTGAGTTCCACATGTTATAAACTTTCTTCCTGCAACTACCCTCTCGAGAATTTTATAGGTTTCTATGAGATCCTCCTTCATCCTTCTGAACTGCAGCGAATACAATCCTATCCGATTCAATCGCTCCTCATATGTCCATTCTTGCCATCCCAGGAAGCAGTCTGGTAAATCTTTGCTGCGCTCCTTCTCGAGCAAGAACACCGTTTCTCAGATAAGGGGACTAATAATTCCCACAGTATTCCAGATGGGGTCTCACCATGGTCCCGTATTAAACTATATTAAAACATCCCTGCTCCTGTACTTCAATCCTCACGCTATGAAGGCCAACATACCATTTGCCTTCTTTAAGGTAACTGCGACCCTGGAGGAGTATAGGAAATGAAAGAGGGAACGTAAGAAAGCAATTAGAAGAGCAAAAAGGCGGCATTAAAATGAAATTGCGAATAAGATTAGCAGCGCCGGCCCGAGGGTTGCTGGCGCCCCGGGCAAGCTGAACCTCGGCGCCCTTGGGGGGGGCGGGGCCATGGGGGAGGGCCGAGGAGGGGCGGGGGGGCGGGGCCGAGGGGGGGGCCGAGGGGGGGGAGGGGCCGGGGGGGGGCGAGGAGGGGCGGGGGGCGGGGCCGAGGAGGGGCGGGGGGGTGGGGCCGAGGAGGGGCGGGGGGGCGGACACGAGGCGGGGGCGGACCCGAGGGGGGGACGGGGGGGCGGACCCGGGGGGGGGCAGACCCGAAGGGGGCGGACCCGAGGGGGGGCGGACCCAAATGGGGGCCTGGGGGGGCGGACCCGAATGGGGGCCTGGGGGGGCGGACCCGAGGGGGGGGCGGACCCGAGTGGAGGGCGGACCCGAGGGCGGGGCGGGGGCGGACCCGAGGGGGGGGGCGGACCCGAGGAGGGGGCGGGGGGCGGACCCGAGGAGGGGGCGGGGGGAGTGGACCGAGCGGGGGGGGGGGCCGCCCTGGGGGAGGGCGGCCACCGCGCATGCGCTGGTTGGCACCGGCCCAACTGCGCATGCGCGGGACCCGAGTCTGGCGCCCCCTAGCACATGGCGCCCCGGGCGACTGCCCGAGTTGCCGGTGCCTTGAGCCGGCCCTGAAGATTAGGGAGAACCCTAAGATATTGTATAAATACATTAAGAGGGAGAGGTTAACCAGGGAAAGAGTAGGGCCCATTAGAGAGCAAGGGGACAATCTGTGAACGAAGGACATTGCTAACGTGTTAAATGGATAATTCTCATCCGTCTTCACTCAGAAGAAGGGCATAGGTGCAGATTTCAGCAAATGGGACTGTGAGGATCTTGACCAGTTTCACATAGGAAGTAAAGAGGCATTGGAGGCTTTGACGGGCTTAAACATAGACAAATTTCCAGGCCTGGATGAACGGAATTGATCCCAGGCCGCTGTGGAAGGTGAGGCAGGAATTGCAGGGGCTCTGATGTAAGTTTTTAATTCCTCTCTGGCTGCGGGGGAAGTGCCAGAGGACTGGAGAATGTTCCACTTTTCAAGAAGGGAGGCAGAGATAAACCAGGGAATTACAGACCGGAGAGTGTCACGTCAGTGTTCGGGAAAGTGTTGGGGAAAGTTCTGAAGGAGGGAATTAATTTCCACTTGGAAAGGCATGGGTTGATTTGGGATGGTCAGCATGGCTTTGTCAGAGGGAAGTCATGCCTCACAAATTTGATAGAATTTGTTCATAAAGTGCTGTGGGCCAAATGCTGGCAAATGAGATTAGGTAGGCAGGTGAGCATTGGGATTCTCTGTTGGCAGGATTCCCCGTTGTGCTGGCAGCGCACACTGACCCGCGGGCTTCCCGTCAGCGTAGGGTGTCCACAATGGGAAATCCCATTGGCAGGTGGTGGGAACGGAGAATCCCATTTCCGGCGAGGGCGTGCCCCCCCCCCCCCCCCCCCCCCCAGAAAAATCCAGCTAGCGGACCGGAAAATCCCACCCCAGATGTCTTTCATGTGTTGCCGCAGACTCGATGGGCCAAAGGGCCTCTTCTGCACTGTATTACATTGTGATTCTGTGATTCTCTGACCAAGATGAAGGAAATGCAGTTGACGTAGTTTGCGTGGATTTTAGCAAAGCCTGAGACAAGGCCCCACATGGGAGACTGGTTGAGAAGGTTGAAGCACATGGAATTCAAGAAAACCTATCTAGGTGGATCTAAAACTGGCTTAGTAATGGAACACAAAGTGTGGTGGTAGGAGGCTGTTTGAGTAACTGGAGGCCAGTGTCCAGCAGCGGACCACAGGGATCAGTGCTGGGCCCCTTATTGTTTGTTATAAATGATGCAGGCGAGCACGTAGGGGGAATGATAAGTAAGTTTACAGATGACACCAATATTGGTAGGGTGGTTATTAATGAAGAAGAGGGTCGTAGGGTACAGGAAGCTATAGATGGGTTGGTCAGATGGGCAGAGCAGTGGCAGGTGTAATTTAACCCTTATAAGTGTGAGGTGATGCACTTTGGAAGAAGAAACAGGACAACAGAGTATGTAATGAATGGCAGGATACTAGGAAGCTCAGAGAAACAGCTGGATCTTGGGGTACGTGTTCACAGATCCCTAAAGGTGACAGAGTGGGTCAATAGGGTAGTTAAGAAGGCATATGGGACACTTGCCTTTATCAGCCGTGGCATAAAATATAAGAGCAAGCCAGTTATGTTGGAGCTGTATGGAACATTGGTTAGGCCACAGCTGGAGTACTGGGTGAAGTTATGGTCACCTCACTATAGGAAGGAGGTGTTTGCATTGGAGAGGGTGCAGAGGTTCACCAGGATTTTGCCTGGGATGGAGCATCTGAGCTATGAGGAGAGACTAGATAGACTTGGGTTGTTTTCATTAGAGCGGAGAAGGCTGAGAGGGGATATGATTGAGGTGTATAAAATTATGAGTGGATTAGTACAAGGTAAATAGGAAGCAGCTGTTCCCCTTGGTTGAGGGATCAATCACAAGGGGCATCGTTTTGAGGTGAGGGACAGGAGATTCCAAGGGGATTTGAGAAAGAAAATTCACTCAGGGAGTGGTGAGAATCTGGAATGCACGGCCTGGGGAGGTAGTGGAAACCTCACAACCTTTAAAAAATACTTGGATGAGCACTTGAGACATCATCACATTCAAGGATATGGGATAAGTACTGGTAAGTGGGATGAGCGCGAGATGAGGGATAGTTGTCATTGCAGACTTGATGGGCTGATGGGCCTTTTCTGCACTGTACAACTCCATGACTCTATGACACCCAGGTCTCATTGCACATTCCCCTCTCTCCATTTGTAATCATTCAACAATAATCTGCCTTCCTGTTTTTGCTATCACAGTGGTAAACCTCACAATTATCCACATTATACTGCATCTGCCATGTGTTTGCACACTCACTCAGCTTGTCCAAACCATACTGAAGAATCTCTGCATCCTCCCATCCAGCTTTATGTCATCTGCAAACCTGGCGATAATAAATTTTGTTTCCTCATCTAAATCATTAATATCTTAACACAGATCCCTGCAGTACTCTACCAGTCACTGCCTGCCATTTGAAAAAAAAAAACCCATATCATTCCTACTCTTTGCTTTCTGTCTGTCAACCAGTTTTCTATCCATCTCAATACACTACCCCCAAAACCATGCACTTTAATGTTGCACCCAATCTCTTATGTGGGACTTTGTCGAAAGCCTTTTGAAAGTACAAATGAACCACCTCCGCTGGCTTCCCCTCATCAACTCTACTCGCTACATGCTCAAAGGATTCCAGTACATTTGTCAACATGGTTTCCTTTTCAGAAATCCATGCTGACTCTCTCCAATTCTGCCACTATTTTTCAAGTGCTCTTGAACACCCTGGGCTAGTGCGCGGTGAATTACAGCCCCAGAGACCCCAGGATCCCACCGCAAGCGAATTAACCAATAATTTGTATATACATTTTAACATCATCGACCCTTGACTGTTCCAATGACTTGCAAGCACCCCAAATTTGTAAGTGAAACATACAAAAAGTGTTTATTTATAACAAGAGAGATAAGACATGCACAGATTATCAAAAACTATTGTCCAGCCAACCTATTACTCCCCCAGTTTACCATCAAACACGCACAAGAGGGACACACACATGGGAAAGGGAAAGGGGAAAAATGGTAGGGATTAAAATGGAAGAAAGAGAAATGAATATTTTTGTTGCTGATATCGAAGTTGTTGTAGCCGACTATCTTCCCAGGACACGGAAGGTTGGAACCACCAGTTGGTTTGGATCTTCTGGCATATGCATTCAATCAGAACTCTCAGGCTGTACAAGGTAAATAGGAAGCAGCTGTTCCCCTTGGTTGAGGGGCCAATCACAAGGGGCATAGTTTTGAGGTGAAGGGAAGGAGATTCCGAGGGGACTTGGGAAAGAAAATTCACTCAGAGAGTGGTGAGAATTTGGAATGCTCTGGGGAGTTACTTTCACTTTTATTAACCTGAGCATTCAGCCAAACGTACAGCTCCAGACCTGTGTAATGCTCATTTATTTCCAACTTCCCTGGGTCACTGTCCGTGTGGAGTTTGCACATTCTCCCCATGTCTGCGTGGGTTTCACCCCCACAACAGAAAAGATGTGCAGGTTAGGTGGATTGGCCATGCTAAATTGCCCCTTAATTGGAAAAAAATAATAATTGAGTACTCTAAATTTATATTTAAAAAAATAATTTCCAGCTTCAGCAGACTGATCAACAGCTTGACTCAGATAAACAGAATATCAGAGAAGTTTGGTAACCTTACAGAGATAAACCCAGAAAGTTCCAGCTCAGTCTTCCTGCATTAAGCACGCAGCAGCTCTATAGAGTGAAAAATCTGGGTGCTCCATTTAATTGAGCCCCAGCCGAGCTATCTGAGAGAGTTCCACCCTTTCTGGGAGAGAGACATTTAAAAGAGGTACGTTCAGCTCTCAAGTTCAAACCAAAACTAACTCCCAAAATGGGGTCTGCCTTTCTTTGCAGAACATTCTGGAATGGCCAACGCCAATCAGCATCAAGGGTTAGGTAGGGCCTGGGAATTTAAAGTAGCTGGTTGGCTGCCAGCCAAGTCCATCAAGACAAGTCATCATTGGACCAACACAAGTAGCACGTCTCTCCGGGTGTTTCCTGAGACCAGACTAAAGAGGAAACCTTGTTTAAACAGGAGAATCCTTACACTCTGCTGGATAATGGACTCCAGAATTTTCGCCACCACCAAATTCAGGCTGACTGGTCTATAATTCCCTGTTTTATCTCTGCCTCCCTTTTCAAATACTGGGGTAACATTAGCTACCTTTCAATCTGTACGAACTGTTCCAGAGTCTATGGAATCTTGGAAGGTGACCACCAATGCATCCAGCCATTCTGGGGCCACTCTCTTAAATTCTCTTAAATATGTAGATTATCAGGCCCTGGGATTTATTGGCCTTCAATCCCATCACCATTTTTTGACTAAGAATGATTTCTTTCAGTTCCTCCCTCTCACTAAAGCCTGTGTTCCCCAACATTTCTGGCATTTTATTTGTGTCCTCCTTTGTAAAGATAGAACCAAAATATGTATTTAGTTGTTCAACCATTTCTTTGTTCCCCATTATAAATTCCCCTGCTTTTGATTGTAAAAGACCTACATTTGTCTTCACCAATCTTTTTCTCTTCATGTACCTATCAAAACTTTTACAGTCAGTTTTAATGCCCCCCACAAACGTACTCTCATATTCTATTTTCCCCTTCCCACTCAATCCCTTGGTCCTCCTTTGCTGCTCTCAATCCTCAGATTTGTTGTTTTTTTCTTGGCCAATTTGTTTGTCTGGACTTGGATCTACCATGGTTTGGCTACCTTTCCTTTTCTACTTTTTGCAGCAGAAATAAATAAACAATTGTTGCAATTCACCCATGCACTCTTTGAATGTTTGCCATTGTCTATCCACCATCATCCCTTTAAGCATTGTTCCCTAATCCATGAAAGCCAACTCGTGCCTCATATCATCGTAGCTTCCTTTATTAAGATTCAGGAATTAAGTCCCCGGATCAACTACGTCACCCTCTATCTTGATGAAGAGTTCGATCATGTTATGATTGTTCATGCCCAAGGGGGCCTCACACAGCTAGACTGCCAATTATTCCTTTCTCATTTTGCAATACCCAGTCGAGGATAGCATGTTCTCTAGTTGGTTTATCAATATATTGGTCCAGAAACCATCCCGTACACCTTCCAGAAATTTCTCCTTTACTGTATTAGAACATAGAACTTAGAACATACAGTGCAGAAGGAGGCCATTCGGCCCATCGAGTCTGCACCGACCCACTTAAATCCTCACTTCCACAATATCCCCGGAACCCGATAATGCCTCCAACCCTTTTGGACACTAAGGGCAATTTAGCATGGCCAATCCACCTAACCTGCACGTCTTTGGACTGTGGGAGGAAACCGGAGCACCTGGAGGAAACCCACGCACACACAGGGAGAACTTGCAACTCCGCACAGACAGTGACCCAAGCCGGGAACCGAACCTGGGACCCTGGCGCTGTGAAACCACAGTGCTATCCACTTGTGCTACCGTGCTGCCACGGTATTGTTACTAATTTGATTTGCCCAATCTATATGGAGATTAAATTACCCATAATTACAGAAGTTCCTACAGTTTGGAGGTCTACATACAACCCCCACTAACGCTTTTTCCCCCCCATACTGTTTCTCAGTCCTATCCATAGAGATTCCACATCATCGGAGCTGGTAGCTTTCCTAATTATTGTGTTAATTTCCTTGTTAACCAGCAATACAGCTCCACCACCTTTTCCTCAGAGTCTGTCTTTCCTAAGTACGGACTACTCCTGGACATTTAGGACATCCCTGGTCACCCTGTAGCCACAACTCCGTAATCCTGACTCTATCATATCTGTTTACATCTATTTGCGCAGTTAATTCGCCTACTTTATTGCGAATGCACTGCATGTTAAGGCATAAAGCCTTAAAACCTGTCTTGTTAATATTCCTTTTCCCGTTCTCACTATTTTTCACTGTGGCCCTGTTTGAGTCTGGCCTTCGATTTCTCTGCCTATCATTTTTCTTATTCCCCTTTCTGGCTTTTGCTCTTGTCCTTGATTCCCCTCCTCTGACACCTTGCATAGGTTTACATTTCTGTGCTATTTTAGTTCAAACTCTCCTCAACTACTCGAGCAAATACTCTCCAGGGACATCAGTTCCGGTCCTGCCCAGGTGTAGTCCGTCCAGTTTGTACGGGTCCCAGCTCCCCAGAACCGGTCCCAATGACACTGCCAGGGCAACACTTCCAGGGTGCCAGGCTGGCAGTGGCAAGGTGCCCAGTTGCCATGTTGGTACCGTCAATGGTCAGGGTCTGAGGGTCCAGTGCAGGAAATCTTTCTAAGTGTGGCCTTGACGGGGAGAAACTCCGCGAGGCAAAAAAAAAAATGGCTTAGTGCTGACGAAGAGCAATGATATTCTCAACCCTGCAGCTGCCAAGAAACACCCTGCTAAACGCACCCCAAACCGCCCTCTGAAAGTTTTCGGGTGAATTGCATCCTGGAACTGATCCATTGGTTAAGGGATGGCTTAGCTCAGCCTATCATTTGCTGCTAATACTGTTAGACATGCAAGTAGCCCTGTGTTGTGGCTTCACCAGGTTGACACCTCATTTTTAGGAAGGTCTGATGTTGCTCCTGACATGCCCACCTGCACGCTTCATTGAACCAGGGTTGATCCCCTGGCTTGGTGGTAATGGAAGAGTGGGGGATATGTCAGGCCATGAGGTTGCAGATTGTGGTTGAGTACAATTCTGCTCATGGCCCACAGCGTCTCATGGTTGCCCAGTCTTGAAATGCTAGATCTGATCAAAATCTATCCCATTTAGCAGGGTGGTCGTGCCACACAACCTGAGGAGGTTATCCTCAATGAGAAGATGGGACTACATCTCCATGAGGACTGTGTGGTGGACTGATGGACTGATTCTATCATGGACTGATAGTGCCATGTCGCAGACAAGGTAATGAGGATGACGTCAAGTATGTTTTTCCCTCTTGTTGGTTCTCCCGCCACCTACGCAGACCCAGTCTAGCAGCTATGTCATTTTAAACTCAAATAGTTTGGTCAGTAATGATGCTACTGACCCACTCTTGTTCAATGAAATCCCCCACCCTTGCCACCCTGAGGGCTGTACTCATGGAGCAGGATTGATTCATTGATTGAGAGTGGGGGGGCTATGTGGTTAACTGCAGGAGGTTTTCTTGTTCATGTTTGATCTGATGCCATGAGACTCTGGGGTCCAGAATCGATGTTGAAAACTCATAGGAACAGGATTCGGCCATTCAGCCCCTTGAGCCTGTCCCCCAATTTAATAAGATAATAGGTGATCTGTGGCCTAGTTCTGTATACCTGCCTTCAGCCCATGTCCCTTAATAATAATAATCAAAAGAATCTTTATTAGTGTCACGAGTAGGCTTACATTAACGCTGCAATGAAGTTACTATGAAAATCCCCTAGTCGCCACATTCCGGCACCTGTTCGGGTACACAGAGGGAGAATTCAGAATGTCCAAATTACCTGACAACACATCTTTCGTGACTTGTGGGAGGAAACCGGAGCACCCGGAGGAAACCCACGCAGACACTGGGAGAACGTGCAGACTCCGCACAGACAGTGACCCAAGCTGGGAATCGAACCTGGGACCCTAGCGCTGTGAAGCAACAGTGCTAACCACTGTGTTACCGTGCCGCCCCAATATCTTTGCTCAACAAAAATCTATCATCTCAGATATAAATTTAACAACTGTTCTAGCTTCAACTGCTGTTTGTGAGAGAGAGTTCCAAACTTCTACCAGCCTTTGAGTGAACAACATCTCCCAACATCTCTCCTGTACGGTCTAGCTGTAATCTTTAGACTATGTCCCCTAGTTTTAGAATCTCCAACCAGTGTAAATAGTTTATCTTTTCTACCCTGTCTTTCCCTGTTAACATCTAAAGTACTTCGGTCAGACAGAGTCATAGAATCACAGATGTTTACAGCATGCAAACAGACCCTTCGGCCCAGCTTGTCCATGCCACCCAGTTTCTATCACTAAGCTAGTCCCACTTGCCCGCATTTGGCCCATATCCCTCTATACCCACCCTGTCCATGTAACTGTCTAACTGCTTTTTAAAGGACAAAATTGTACCCGCCTCTACCACTGCCTCTGGCAGCCCATTGCTCACCACCCTCTGTGTGAAGAAACTGCTCCTCTAGCAATATCTCCTCTTTTGTATCTCTCTCCTCTCACCTTAAACATATGCCCTCTAGTTCTAGATTCCTCTATCTTTGGGAAAAGGTATCTATGCTCCTCATTATTTTATAGACCTCTATAAGTTCACCCCTAAGCCTCCTACGCTCCAGGGAAAAAAGTCCCAGCCTATCCAGCCTCTCCTTATAACTCAAGTCCTGGTAGCATCCTAGTAAATCTCTTCTGCATTTTTTCTAGTTTAACAATATCCTTCCTATAATAGGGTGACCAGAACTGAACACAGTATTCCATGTGTGGTCTTACCAATGTCTTGTGCAACTTCAACAAGACGTCTCAACTCCTGTATTCAATATTCTGACCAATAAAACCTAGCATGTTGAATGCCTTCTTCACCACCCTGTCCACCTGCGACTCCACCTTCAAGGATCTATGATCACCCCTTAACCATCTAAATTCTTACAAAAACAAGTCGAACTTGTGTAATCTCTCCTAGTAACCCAACCCCTGTAGTCCAGGTATCATTTTTGTAAATCTACCTTGCACTCCCTCCAAGGCCAAAATATCTTTCCTCCGGTGTGGTGCCCAGAACTGCTCACAGTGACTCCAAGTGGGGTCTAACCAGAGTTTTGCATAGCTGCAGCATAACCCCTGTGTCTTCACACTCCAATTCTCTAGATATAAAGGCTACCATTCCATTAGCCTTTCTGACTATTTTCATTTAGAAAGTACTATGCTCCGTTCTTTTTTGGTCCAAAATGGATAACCTCTCACTTGCTTTCTAAAAAAAATATTTTTATTCTTCTCCTTTTTCACATTTTCTCCCGCATTTACACCCACCAACAATAAACAATAATCAGCAACAAATATGTCAATCCCCATAACAATAACAACGATCCCATCCTCCCATCAACCCCCAAACATCAGCCCGCATGTCAACATAAACAAATGACAAAAAGGAATCAGGGATTACCCATAGTCACCTTTAATACACACAGCCCCCCTCCCCCCCCAACCCTCCCCCCCATTCCCCCCCCCAAACTAATGTTCGATGTTATCCAGTTCTTGAAAGTGCATAATGAATAATGCCCATGACTCGTAGAACCCCTCCATCCTTCCCCTCAGTTCAAACTTAACCCTCTCAATGGTCAAGTATTCCAACAGGTCCCCCCGCCACACCAGGGCATAGGGTGGAGAGGCTGCTCTCCATCCCAGCAGGATCCACCTTTGGGCGATCAACGAGGCGAATACTACAATATCCGCCTCCGTACCCGTTTCCAACCCTGGCTGGTCCGATACCCTGAATATGGCCTCCCGGGGACCTGGGCCCAGTTCAACATGTACCACCTTGGAAATTACCCTAAAAACCTCCTTCCAGTAATCCTCTAGCTTTGGATTGGACCAAAACATATGAACGTGATTAGCACCCCCCCCCCCCCACCCACCCCCGCAAAACCTCACGCTTGTTTACCTCGAATTCCATTTGTCACAATTTTGCCCATTCACCTAGTCTGTCAATAACTCCTTGCAGTTGTCTACAATGCTGCCTAACTTTGTATCATCAGTAATTTGGATATATGACTTTCTATGCCATCATCCAAGTCATTAATGACTCCCAGGACAACTTCCCCTCGACTATATATCACTGTGCCGCCCACACCTCTGCTGTATCATCCAAGAATGGTGTTGTCTGGGACATTGTCTGTAAGGTATGATTTGCCCAGTATGACTGTCAGGCTGTTGCTTGACTAGCCCGTCATAGAATCATACAGCACAGAAAAGGTCCTTCGGCCCATTGCATCGGACATTGCGTCAAACACCCGTGAGACAGCTCTACAAAGTTTGGCAGAAGCCCCCAGATGTTAGTAAGGAGGACATTAGTGATGGGTTTCATGAAAATCGACAATGGATTTATGGTCATCGTTCGGCTTTGAATTCCAGATGTTTGTATTGAATTCAAATTTCACCAGCTGCTGTAGTGGGGTTTGAACCCGGGTCTCCAGAGCATCTCCCTGAATGGAGCTACCTCCCGAGAATGGGCAGAAAGCCAGCCTTCTGCTAATCAATGTTGGTCAGGGTGTGAATGCCATTGGGCTTGCAGGAGTTGGTGGAGATGTGTTCCCCGCTGACCCGTCAGACAGCAGGGGGTAAAATCTCAGGCTGGTCTATATTGGGGGAGGTGGTGGCAGAGTGGTAATGTCACTGGAACAAGCACTTCAGAGGCTCAGGTTAACACTTTGGGGACACGAGTTCAAATCTCACCATGGGAGCTGGTGGGATTTAAATTCAGTTAATAAATCTAGAATTGAAAGCGAGTCTCAGTCATGGTGACCATGACAACTATTATTGATTATTGTAAAAATCCATCTGGGTCCGCTCAGGGTTCTGAGGGAAGGAAATCTGCTGTTCTTATGTGGTTCCATGCCTCCAGACCCATAGTAATGCGGTTGACTCTTAATTGACTCTGAAATGGCCGAATAAGCCACTCAATTCAAGGGTGATGAGGGAAGGGCAATAAATGGTCGCCTTAAATCACATGAAAAAAATAAATAAATTAAGGGAATATTGGACACCTTCTTTTGGCAGCAGGAAGTTCAGTGACAGGAGCCGCCACAGAAACAAACGGGGAACATCAGGGATGAGCTACTGGTCCTGCAGAAGGGCCTGGAATCATGAGGAGAGGGTGGGGAAGTGGGCTGGATGTGAATGCTCAGCAGTCACTGAATTGAATGGCGGAGCAGCCTCCAAGAGCTGCGTGGTCCACTCCGTCTCCAGTTTCCTTTGACACGGCTGGCAGAGGGCGTTCTTCTGGCAGTCAGAATTGCTGCAGTCCTGACTTTCTCCACTTCAGAGTTTTTTTAGCGGTTGGAGACATCTGTAACATCAGTCAGGCTCTTTGTACAGTCCCAGATAAGTCAGCTCCCAGGCACAGTGTTTGCCAGGATTTCCTTGCGTTTCCCATGGAATCCCCAGGAGTTAGAACATAAGAACATAAGAACATAAGAACATTAGAACATAAGAACTAGGAGCAGGAGTAGGCCATCTGGCCCCTCGAGCCTGCTCCGCCATTCAATTAGATCATGGCTGATCTTTTGTGGACTCAGCTCCACTTTCCGGCCCGAACACCATAACCCTTAATCCCTTTATTCTTCAAAAAACTATCTATCTTTACCTTAAAAACATGTAATGAAGGAGCCTCAACTGCTTCACTGGGCAAGGAATTCCATAGATTCACAACCCTTTGGGTGAAGAAGTTCCTCCTAAACTCAGTCCTAAATCTACTTCCCCTTATTTTGAGGCTATGCCCCCTAGTTCTGCTGTCACCCGCCAGTGGAAACAACCTGCCCGCATCTATCCTATCTATCCCCTTCATAATTTTATATGTTTCTATAAGATCCCCCCTCATCCTTCTAAATTCCAACGAGTACAGTCCCAGTCTACTCAACCTCTCCTCATAATCCAACCCCTTCAGCTCTGGGATTAACCTAGTGAATCTCCTCTGCACACCCTCCAGTGCCAGTACGTCCTTTCTCAAGTAAGGAGACCAAAACTGAACACAATACTCCAGGTGTGGCCGCACTAACACCTTGTACAATTGCAACATAACCTCCCTAGTCTTAAACTCCATCCCTCTAGCAATGAAGGACAAAATTCCATTTGCCTTCTTAATCACCTGTTGCACTTGTAAACCAACCTTCTGTGACTCATGCACTCGCACACCCAAGTCTCTCTGAACAGTGGCATGCTTTAATATTTTATCGTTTAAATAATAATCCCGTTTGCTGTTATTCCTACCAAAATGGATAACCTCACATTTGTCAACATTGTATTCCATCTGCCAGACCCGAGCCCATTCACTTAACCTATCCAAATCCCTCTGCAGACTTCCAGTATCCTCTGCACTTTTCGCTTTACCACTCATCTTAGTGTCATCTGCAAACTTGGACACATTGCCCTTGGTCCCCAACTCCAAATCATCAATGTAAATTGTGAACAATTGTGGGCCCAACACGGATCCCTGAGGGACACCACTAGCTACTGATTGCCAACCAGAGAAACACCCATTTATCCCAACTCTTTGCTTTCTATTAATTAACCAATCCTCTATCCATGCTACTACTTTACCCTTAATGCCATGCATCTTTATCTTATGCAGCAACCTTTTGTGTGGCACCTTGTCAAAGGCTTTCTGGAAATCCAGATATACCACATCCATCGGCTCCCCGTTATCTACTGCACTGGTAATGTCCTCAAAAAATTCCACTAAATTAGTTAGGCATGACCTGCCTTTAACGAACCCATGCTGCGTCTGCCCAATGGGACAATTTCTATCCAGATGCCTCGCAATTTCTTCCTTGATGATAGATTCCAGCATCTTCCCTATTACCGAAGTTAAACTCACTGGCCTATAATTTCCTGCTTTCTGCCTACCTCCTTTTTTAAACAGTGGCGTCACGTTTGCTAATTTCCAATCCACCGGGACCACCCCAGAATCTAGTGAATTTCGGTAAATTATCACTAGTGCATCTGCAATTTCCCTAGCCATCTCTTTTAGCACTCTGGGATGCATTCCATCAGGGCCAGGAGACTTGTCTACCTTTAGCCCCATTAGCTTGCCCATCACTCCCTCCTTAGTGATAACAATCCTCTCAAGGTCCTCACCTGTCATAGCCTCATTTCTATCAGTCGCTGGCATGTTATTTGTGTCTTCCACTGTGAAGACCGACCCAAAAAACCTGTTCAGTTCCTCAGCCATTTCCTCATTTCCCATTATTAAAACTCCCTTCTCATCCTCTAAAGGACCAATATTTACCTTAGCCACTCTTTTTTGTCTTATATATTTGTAAAAACTTTTACTGTCTGTTTTTATATTCTGAGCAAGTTTACTCTCATACTCTATCTTACTCTTCTTTATAGCTTTTTTAGTAGCTTTCTGTTGCCCCCTAAAGATTTCCCAGTCCTCTAATCTCCCAGCAATCTTTGCCACTTTATATGCTTTTCCCTTCAATTTGATACTCTCCCTTATTTCCTTAGATATCCACGGTCGATTTTCCCTCTTTCTTCCGTCCTTCCTTTTTGTTGGTATAAACCTTTGCTGAGCACTGTGAAAAATCGCTTGGAAGGTTCTCCACTGTTCCTCAACTGTTCCACCATAAAGTCTTAGCTCCCAATCTACCTTAGCTAGTTCTTCTCTCATCCCCTTGTAATCTCCTTTGTTTAAACACAAAACACTAGTATTTGATTTTACTTTCTCACCCTCCATCTGTATTTTAAATTCCACCATATTGTGATCGCTCCTTCCGAGAGGATCCCTAACTATGAGATCATGAATCAATCCTGTCTCATTACACAGGACAAGATCTAGGACCGCTTGTTCCCTCGTAGGTTCCATTACATACTGTTCTAGGAAACTATCGCGGATACATTCTATAAACTCCTCCTCACGGTTGCCTTGACCGACCTGGTTAAACCAATCGACATGTAGATTAAAATCCCCCATGATAACTGCTGTACCATTTCTACATGCATCAGTTATTTCTTTGTTTATTGCCTGCCCCACCATATCGTTACTATTTGGTGGCCGATAGACTACTCCTATCAGTGACTTTTTCGCCTTACTATTCCTGATTTCCACCCAAATGGATTCAACCTTATCCTCCATAGCACCGATGTCATCCCTTACTATTGCCCGGATGTCATCCTTAAATAACAGAGCAACACCACCTCCCTTACCATCCACTCTATCCTTCCGAATCGTTTGATACCCTCGGATATTTAACTCCCAGTCGTGACCATCCTTTAACCATGTTTCAGTAATGGCCACTAAATCATAGTCATTCACGATGATTTGTGCCATCAACTCATTTACTTTATTCCGAATACTACGAGCATTCAGGTAAAGTACACTTATGTTGGAGTTAGTGGGAATGTACAGGATAGTTCACAACTGTTATTCGTACAAGTGCAAGTTGGCATCAACATCTTTTGGATTGGATTCTCAAATCTGGCTATCACTCTCGTAAAATCTCCCACGCTACTGTTCTAAGAGCTGGGCAACTCTTGCTTCTGTCCTGGCCAATATTTATCCCTCAACCAACACTACTGAAAATAGGTGATTTGATCATCCATTACCTTGCTGCATATGGGATCTTTTTTAAATATTTGTTCATGTGATATGTGTATTATAGAGGGTTTGTAGCTGGTACACATCATCAGTGCTGTCAGATCATGTATGATCAGAGCTCAATGAGAGATGCCTATTGTGCTTACCTGTCCCTCTACATCGTTGCACATGATTAATAAATGTTTGAAAGTTCCTCGAGGTCTTGTTTCCAACAGTCTATGTTGAACACATTGGCGACATTATTTCATGGTGGCAGCGGTAACCACGTTGAATAACATGGATCCTCGAGTAAACTGGCGGTAGCCGGAAAGTGAAAGCCATCGAATAATCAGGGAATAACTGTGTCTGGGAATCAGAGGGGAAAGGTTCAACAGAGTCCCAAGACAGCCGAGTGAAAGTAGCAGGCAACCCTCTAGCCAGATCCTTTGACCACGTGGAACAGCCCAGCCAAACAACACAGTGGCAAAACTGGCATCACAGATTCAACAGGATTGTTTCAGAGTTAGCATGGATGCCTGATAAAGAACAGGTCATCACAATCCTCTATTCCATTGGCAGCAGTGTAGATGCCATTTTAATAAGACCAGATGTTCATGAGGACGCAGCAACCGACAAAGAGGTTATTAAGTCCTTCGACTTGTATTTCAGTCTTCCGAAGAACATTATTATACGCCAGATAAGGTTCAATCGGTGCACTCGGTAATTTGGAGAAAGTATCGACTTCTTCATGAATGACCTGTATAATTTTGCTGATAGTTGTGAGTGTGGGGGTCTCATCCGAGAGCACATTGCAGTGGGAGTGCTTGATGAGACCTTATCTGATTTTCTGCAATCAGGGTGGATCTAAAGTTGTCCAAGGCAGTGCAATTAGTGAGACAGGACGTACTATGGAAGGGGAACCGAGTTTTAATCTGGGATGACGGAGAGTCTTTGTGAAGTCAGACCACAGGGAACCTGTGGATGTGGTATATCTAGACTTCCAGAATGCATTTGACAAGGTGCCGCATAAAAGACTGATCCAGAAGGTGAGATCTCAGGGGATTGGGGTAGACTACTAGATTGGTTTGAAGATTGGCTGACTGACAGAAAGCAAAGGGTCAGGATAAATGGATCCTTCTCTGGCTGGCGAACTGTAAAAAGAGGGGTGCCGCAGGGTTCAGTCCTCAGACCTCAACTGTTTACAATCTATACAATTGATCTGCCAGCAGGGACAGAGTGTAACATAGCAACATTTGCGGATGATACTAAAATAGGTGGGCAAAGTGGTTAGCACTGTTGCTTCACAGTGCCAGGGTCCTGGGTTCGATTCCCGGCTTGGGTCACTGCCTGTGCGGAGTCTGCACGTTCTCCCCGTGTCTGCGTGGGTTTCCTCCGGGCGCTCCGGTTTCCTCCCACAAGTCCCGAAAGATGTTCTTGTTAGATGAATTGGACATTCCGAATTCTCTCTCAGTGTAACCGAACAGGTGCCGGAGAATGGTGACGGGGGGATTTTCACAGAAACTGCATTGCGGTGTTAATGTAAGCCTACTTGTGACAATAAAGATTATTATATTATAAAGCAGGTAGTGAAGAGGAGATAAAGATTTTACAGACGGATACAGATAAGCTAGGAGATTGGGCCACAATTTGGCAGACGGAGTATAATGTAGATAAGTGTGAGGTTATCCATTTTGGCTGAAAAAATAGAAAGACAAGTTATTATCTAAATGGAAAGTAGATTCAAAATCTGGGTAGAGGGATCTGGGTGTCTTTGTTCATAAATCTCAAAACGTTGGTATGCAGGTACAGCATGTAATTAAAAAGGGAAATGGAATGTTTGCATATATTGCAAAAGGACTGGAGTATAAAAGTAGAGAAGTGTTGTTGCAATTATTTAGGGTGTTGGTGAGACCACACCTGGAGTATTGTGTCCAGTTTTGGCCTCCTTATTTGATGAAGGATGTGGTGACTTTGGAGGCAGTTCAGAAGAGGTTCATCAGATTGATTCCGGGAATGAAGGGGTTGATGTTTGAGGAGATTAAACAATTTGGGCTTATGCTCGCTAGAGTTTAAAAGAAAGAAAGGGGATCTGATCGAGGTATATAAAATACTAAGAGGGATTGATGAAGTAAACGGACCAAATGTTCCCCCTTGTGGGACAATCTGGAATGACTGGCCACAGACATAGATTGAGAGGCGGTAGATTGAGAACTGAGATGAGGAGAAACTACTTCTCGCAGAGGGTGGGGAATTTGTGGAACTCGCTGCCCCATATTGTGGTAGAATTCGAACCATTAAAATGGTTTCAAGAATGGGATATATGTATTTCTGATACAAAAAATGGGTTAAAGTGATTTGGGGAACAGGTAGGGAGGTGGATTTGAGTCCAGGAAGTGATCAGCCATGATCTGATTGAAGGCTTGAAGGGCTGAATTGCGTACCTCTCTGTCTCACCACACCTGTTTTTGAGTGTGGCGAGCCCCATCCGACAGCGGGATCCTCTGTCCTGGCAGCCGGCCAATTTGCTTCCCGATTGTGGGCACCCCCACGCCATCGAGAGATCAGCGGGCGTGAGTGCGCTGCCGGAGAAACGGAGGATCCCGCCGATGGAAAATCCAGCCCTTGGACTTTATGATTATTTAAAATCAATGAAAGAAACATTCAATGAAAATGCCATCAGGGTTGTTGAAAAAAATGTCTTATGTTCAGTGTGCACCATGTTTTCATATAAAATACCAAGCATTAAATGCTGCCAAATGGCACCTGATATTTTAAGAATGCGTTTCAGTAAATAAAATTGTTCAGCTTATTGAGCACACAACTTAAGTTTTAAGAAATTTGATTTGTTGGAAAAATCAGGTAAGAAATTCTGAGATGTCTCTACTCCTCCAATTCTGACCTGTGGTGTATCCAGAATTTTCTTCACTGTACCATTGTGGCCACGCTTTCAGCTGCCTGGACCCCAAGCTTCGGAATTCCCTTCCTGAACCTCTCTCCCTCATTCTGTCTCCTCCTTTAAGATGGACCTTATCTATTTGATTAAACTTTTGCCCACCTGAGCTCTGGTGGCTCTCTTCTGAAGTGCCTTGGGACTTGTTACCACACTAAACACGGTGTAGAAATGTAATATATCTTCAGTGATGTTATTATGTTCTCCGTAGAGACCGAGAACTTTAAAAAAAAATCCCATGAGTAATTGGAAAAATCACACAACAATGTGTCAAGTTGTAAGACTTTTACTGTGACAAACAAACATAAAGACAACATTGACTGAACACTATTTCAGTAGGGGGCAGTTTACACTCTAAATTACAGACAAATGTCCCCATTTAGCTGTCAAAACAACTACCTACCCCCCTCCAGGGTTTACTCTGCCCTTTAGATGAACAGATCATTCCTCAGGAATTGGCCCAAAGTTATTTGAAACTCCCAATGGCTTTATTCACTTTTTCTTTTTCAGCGGGTGACATCTAATCCCTGAGCAGATTTTTATGGCGAGGGTTACCCTGCAGACTCCTCCCTCTGGCCAAGTTTAGTGAACCTTCCAGTCTTGTTTTAATTCTCAGAAAACCTGGTCTCTTCAATCCCAGCATGCGTTCTGCATGCTAAAAAATAGAGACTAGTTGTCTCTATCTCTCTGCTACTTCTCTCTCTCTCTCCCTCAAATTCTTGCAGGTGAGGTTCAGGGGTATAATTAGGGAAACTCAGGGCGGGATTCTCTCAGCCTAGGGCCGGGCCGGAGAATCCCCGCGACCGTCGCGAATCGCGCCACGCCGACCCGACTTTGGAACGCGATTCTCCACACAGCGGAGAATCGGCGCCATTGGCCCCGGCATGGTGGGTGTGCCGCCGGTCGGGGGCTGCTCTACACGGCTCCCTCGCCGATTCTCGGCCCGGGATGGGCCGAGCGGCCGTCGTAAAAATCCTGAGTCCCGCCGGTGTCGTTCACACCTCCTCTCAGCTGGTGGTACCTCGGCGTGGAAGAGTCCTGGGGCGGCATGTGGGGGGGGGGGGGGACAGGGGGGGTCTGACTCTAGGGGGGGCCTCCAATGTGGCCTGGCCCGCAATCAGGGCCCAATGATCGGCGGGCCGGCCTCTCTCGCTGGCGGCCTGTAGCCCTGCGCATGTTGCGTCGGGGTCGGCGCGGAGAAGGGAGGCACTGCGCCTGCATGCGTTGCCGCCCGTGCCACTGCGCATACGTGGACCCCGCAGCGCCCAGTTCACGCCAGGATCAGCAGCTGGAGCGGCGTGGGTCGCTCCAATGCTGTGCTGGCCCCTCTGTCAGGGCCAGAATTGCTGATCCTGATGGCGCGTTGATGCCATCGAGAATCCTGCTCCTGGTCCTACAATGGCTTCCTATGGAATATGCATTCCTAAAGTCCATTCCCTTGGCAACATGAATCATATGGGCCTCGTAAACAATTAGAAATACCTTTAGTTAGTTAGCCTTTAGACACCCCTCCATTCTATTTTAGAATTAAACAGTCAGTTTAAAGCATAACTGTTTCTGAAACCTGACATTCCTAATTCCTCCCTGTGTAGGCTTGGGTACTGACAGTCTCCCCAGTCAGCACAGATGCTCTTGCCATTGATGACAGGTGTGAACATGTTGCACCTTCTTCCCAGTAAAACAACCAGGCCCTCCACCTCACTTCTGAATCTTTAATTACCAAACCACCCAAGCTTGTTGCCAGACAGGATTCGGAGCAGGTCACATGATGCCTTTCATTTCTCCATTTTACCCCATGTTAAAGAGACAGTTCCAAACAGAACATTCTGATAGACATTGTGCATTTTTCGCACCCCCTGCGGTGTGTTTTGCGGTGGTGGAGGAAGCCTACTATTGGCTGGCGGTGGGATCTTATGGGCCCGTCTCTGGGGGGTCAGTGTCAGGGGGAGTCACCCACCAGAGGGACCGGATGATCCCACCGGTGGGCCGGCCTGTATTTCTAACAATAGAAAATAACTGTTGTCCCACAAACTAATTTATAGAGAGAACGTTGATGAAGATTAACTGCAGAAACTCGGTCTCCAGAACCTCTTCCCTGACTATTTTGCTGCATTTCAGTGTCTGAGGATCATGGAGCGTGTTCAAACCTGTGACGAATTACCAGCGCGAACTCCAGTCCATAAGCCGTAGGGGCAGAAGTGGCCATTTGGCCCATCGAGTCTGCTCCAAGTCAGACAAGACTTGATGCCTCAGTTGTTTAAATTATTTTCTGAATTTTATCATGGGATGTGGGTATCGCTGGAAAGGCCGCTATTTGTTGCCTAGTTCCCCTTGAACTGAGTGGATTTCTTGGCCATTTCAGTTAAGATTGTTAAGATCCCAGCTGGTGATGTAATTGGACAGGAAGATCACGGAATGCAACTCTGGCTTAAAAGATTGTAACAATTATTTTTAGAAAACATAGAGGAACAGAGTCGCAGAATCGCCAAATAGTTTTTAACAACAAGAAAAACATCAAAAGCTTGATAATCATGCAATAACTCCTTTACTCCCACTTATCTTCACAAACATACAGAGGTTTTAAAGTTAGCACAGGTTACAAAGTATATATTAGACTACAATGGTCTCAGTGACACACAGTCCCTTTAAACACACAGCCTGGCTGTGGTCAGACACACTCCACTCTGAACCCGAGTGAATATCTGTGGATTTCTCCTCAAAGTTCCCCCAGCTGATTCTTATACCATGAGCCACCTTGTTTCACTGAACTCCAACTTGCGCACCAGTGATTTCAAATTGTGTTTTCAAAAATACAGACTTTCAAATCTTCTTTTAAACAATAATGCTTTCCCTCAGCTTCTTCCATCAGGTTTTGCATCCAGGTTTTGCAGCTCCCCATCAGGATTTCTGTGTCTTGACTGTTGCACAAATGCTTGACATTTGTTTTAATTATCGATTCCCAGACTGTATTAAGATAGCACCAAACATTTGATTTACCTCTGAATTCTGCTTTCCCACTTTAAATCCGGTAACTGTAGCTGCCTCTTCGATTCAGAGCACTTTAACTGCTTTTCTCTTGAATCATCCTGAACAGTACCTTGTTCAACCTCTTGGTCTCTGTCCCCTTAACTTCAATCTTCCCAACACTTTATTTCTGTCTGAATTCCCTGGTTATCTGGACTATACATGGGGTGGAATTCTGCATAGCTGATGCCGAAATCTGGATTGGCGATTGGGCGGAGAATGGCTTCCGAGGCCAGAATCGGGGCAACCGCTGGTTTGACGCCGGTTTGTGAAGCTCCGCCCCTCCAAATCGGCATCATCGGGACGTGCGCCACATGCAATCGCAACGCCATTGGCACATCATCAGCTGGCCGAGTTAGAACATAGGACATACAGCGCAGAAGGAGGCCAATCGGCCTATCGAGTCTGCACCACATGTGGTCCCAGCGGTCGGGAACCTGACATACCAGCTTGGACAATGTCCAGTGCCGCCACACTCAGCCAGGATCTGTGTCACTGTCTGGGTGGCTTCTGCTAGGGCTGGGGGGGAGTGGTGGGGGGTGGCCAGGGGGTGGGTTGTTGGGAGGTATGTGGTCCGTCACGGCCGGTGCCATGGTTTCCGGCACGAAAGCTTGTCAGTCCTGCGCATGCGCGGCCCGGTACCCGGCGATTCTCTGCCAGTTTTCCGCATGAATCCGGGTGTTTCACACGGCGCCGGTGTTAGCCCCTCACCGGTACCGGAATCTGTGAGGGAATCCCGATGATTTTCTTGACGGACACCTGTGGTTCTTTGATATGTCTGTCTTTTTGCAGCCCTTTACCCGGTCCAGCTTTGCTTCTGGCACAGCCGAGAGACTTTCACCTTCCTGCTTCCTATCTTCAACTGCAAATTAATTCCATTAGAACATAATCACAAACACCTTCCCACCTTGGAGATGCCCCCAATAGCTAAGCAATGACTTTAAGCTCCTGCCAGCTTGTTTACTTTTCACCCACAACCCCCTCTGAGCACAATAGAAGCACAGTTTAAACTGAGCAAACCCACACACATATAAACACCTTTGTCCAGCATGACTCTAACTATAAGTTAATCATTCCTTACACAGAAACACAAAATTAAACCCTCTTTAAAACCATACCTTATTTTTGTTATTTAACAATACAAATATAAATCTCTTTAAACTAGCTTTGTTTTCCTGCCAAGAGTCAATCATGTTGCTGTGCATCTGGAATCACATGTAGGCCAGGCAATTTAGAGACTGCAGATTTCCTTCTCTAAAGAGTATAAGTGAACCAAATGGGTTTTTATTGGAGTCCATGATAGTTGTCATGATCATAATTACCGAGACGAGTAGTTGCCATACAAAGCTGTGACGCAGCCAGATAGGATATTCCAGATGTTTACTTGAATTTAAATTTCACCAGCTACTAAAATGATATTTCAACCCAATAAAAAATGAAATGAAATGAAAATTGCTTATTGTCACAAGTAGGCTTCAAATGAAGTTACTGTGAAAAGCCCCTAGTCACCACATTCCGGTGCCTGTTTGGGGAGGCCGGTACGGGAATTGAACCGTGCTGCTGGCCTGCCTTGGTCTGCTTTAAAAGCCAGCTCTTTAGCCCTGTGCTAAACCAGCCCCAGAACCCGTGTCCCCATATCATTATGTTCGGGCCTCGAGATGACTAACCATCTGTACATGTGCACCGATGAATGGGAACGCATGCGCTGTGCGCCTGCATTTTTTAATATGTTCGTGGCCGACATTTTGAAGGCCGCTCCCAGCCGGCATTATGAAAAGCCGACTGTTGCACACAAATTTGTGCAATCGGAGACACAGGAGAAGATTATTTTTTAAATTCCTGCCTGAAGGGAGGCAAAGAGCAGGTCATGCCCCCCCCCCCCCCCCACACACGAACGTCAACGTCACGTGCCTTGGGCGCGATTGCAATTCCTCCATTTTTTGTCAGCAGCAGACATGGTAAGAGAAAATGGTGAGTCGCGAAGGTCAGCCGGCGTGAGTCACGAAGGTTGGCCAGTTTGTAAAAATGGGTCCCCGGAAAAAAAGTTTAAAGAACACTGATGTATGGGACGCAGTCACCCAGAAGTGATTTTTCCTGAACTAGCCAATTAGAGACCAGAGATTGGGTCTGCCGTCCAATTAAGGGAGGTGGACAGGCTCTCAAAGCTGGATGGCCAATAGGAAGCTTGGTAGGAGCAGCAGGATTCAGTTCAAGTAAGTGAGAGGGAGAGATGATGCCTTCGTCTTGAGGTACCCTGTCTGCAACCTGTAAAAGTTTTAAATTTTAAAAATGACCTCATGTGTTGTGATGTCCCTTTAAGGGGTGTGTCTAAATCTGCTGTCTATCACTAGCCAACATGAGACAGGACTTGATGGACAATACCGTGTACTCTGCGAGGAGGCTGAGAAACATCTGGCCTCGTCCCCGAAAATTTCCATCAACCTCTGGCAATTGGCGTGAATGCACCATTTATTTTTTTTAAATTTAGATTACCCAATTAATTTTTTCCAATTAAGGGGTAATTTAGCGTGGCCAATCCACCTACCTTGTACATCTTTGGGTTGTGGGGGCGAAACCCACGCACACACGGGGAGAATGTGCAAACTCCACACAGACAGTGATCCAGAGCCGGGATCAAACCTGGGACCTCAGCGCCGTGAGACAGCAGGGCTAACCCACTGAGCCACCGTGCTGCCCGCGTGAATGCACCATTAACTTCTGTCACGGTTTTGCCTTCGACAGCTCCAACTCAAGTTGAAGGCCCTCTTACTTCCTGGGCCTTCAATGAGTTGCCAGGCAACAGGGCTCCAACACTGCTCATCTCCCAGCTGTTCAATGTCTTCTTGCTGAGGTTGGCTAGGCTGTACCCCAGCATCTAATCACCTGCCTGATCCCAGCTATCTAGTTGTACTGAACAGGCAGATACTTCAGCTGCCCTGAGCTGACACTGCTCCCCACTGTACCACTGCTCATGAACTGCCCTTCACTTTGTCCTTTGAACTGATCCGTCACCTACTAACATCTCCCAACAGAGTTCTGCACATGTATATACCCAACTGGGTTATAATTAGCTAAAGACCACGTCCCCAGGTGCCGATGGCTCCACACCTAAAATGCACACAAACAGAAACCCAAAATTATAGATTCCCTCACACTATTCTATTTGTACTGAAGTTCAATTGTCAATTGTATGACATGTTTGTTATTTGACTTTGATTTCTTCTAATGTCACATGTGCTGAAGTACAGCGAAAGGTATTTTTCTGCGGCCAAGGAAATAGTAGACAAAAAAAGAATAATCGAAAGAATACATTTATGGGCCAGGGTTTAGAGAACCCCAAAGTGTATCATGGAGTTCACCTGACCCACAACTTTAATAGATTGTGGTAATGGGGAGTAGGTTATGGGGCCTACTTTACAGATGTGGTCTAACAGAGAGCTAAAGTACTTTTAAAATAAAACAATGTTTATTTATGAAACCAGTTAACACTTAAAAAACCCACAGTAAACATCTTAACAACTCTCAACACCAATTCTCCCCACAGATACAATATTCGATAAGTAACCCTTAATCTTTCCTTGCAACATATGCATAAGACAAAAGACCCTTTTTAACACAGAGATCAGGTTTAAATTCTCTACTGAGAGCAGTTATCACTTTGAAATCACCCAAATGTTCTGGAGACAGTCTTTAGATTGCAGAGAGATCCTTATACGGCAGCTTGCTTTTGCTGCAGCTGTCCAGCTCTCAAAATGAAACTAAAAACACCCTGTAGCTGCTTGCTCAAAACTGAAAGTGAAAGACAGACAGCCCAGCTCCACCCACACACTGACATCATTGCAGCTATCTGACAAACACCCATTTCTTAATGGTACACCCACTACAGCCATTTGATAAACACCCATTTCTTAAAGATACTCTCACATGACACATTGACAAATGGTACATCGACAAACAGTGATTGGTTACAGTGGGGAACAAGGATCCAAACAAAGCAAATATGTGAGCAAGAGTACCATAGAACACCGTGAATAAATTCTTTCAGGGAACAGATCAGTCTGAGGGAGAGTCATTGAGGAGTCTTGTAGCTGTGGGGAAGAAACTGTTCCTATGTCTGGATGTCAGACTTCTGTACCTTCTGCCTGATGGAAAGGTCTGGAAGAAGGCAATGCCTGGGTGGGAGTGGTATCTGATAATGATGTCTGCCTTCCTGAGGCAGCAGGAGGTGTAGACAGAATCAATGGGAGGGTGACAAGCTGGTGTGATGCATTGGGCTGAGTTCACCACACTCTGCAGTTTCTTAGGGTCTTGGGCCGAGCAGTTGCCATACCCGGCTGTGACGCAGCTGGATAGGATGCTCTCTATGGCACATCTGTAGAAGTTTGTGAGAGTCGATGCAGACATGCCAAATTTCCTTAGCTTTCATAGGAAATAGAGACTTTGTTGGGATTTCTTTACTGTTGCATCAACGTATGTGGACCGGGACAGACTGTTGGTCATGGTGATCCCCAGGAACTTAAAGCTATCGACCATCTCCACTTTGGAGTCATTGATGCAGTCAGGGGAGAGTGTTGTGCTTACTGTATGTTCGTGATGAAAATCAATCCCAATTCCACAGATATGTTGGGTTGGATTGTCCGGTTCCGCAGCCGTGTGTTTCTTGGCTGCTCGCCGTTCGCTGCCGGTGGGATTCTATCTTCCCGCTGCTTGTCAATGGGATTTCCCACCGTGACCACCCAACTCTGCGGGAATCCTGTGGGCTGGCATGTGTTGCTAGCGGAAAAAGAGAATCCCGCCGTCCAGAGAATTGTGGCCATTGTAAACTCTCCTTTCCTCATCACTGCCGGGGGAAAAAGCAAACGTTGGTTCGTTCGACAAATGGTAACATTTAACAAAAGGAACTTGGTGACATCTTGTGGTCAGACAGAATATTATTTTTCTGAGACAGGCAGGACGGAACGTGAGCAGAGCGAAGAGAATCACCCTGTTCAATCAGTGATGCAAAGAGGTATGTAACACATAAACATATTGTGACATAGTTTTTAAAGCGCAGAATGTGAAACTCGCTGTCGTATGGGGAGGTTGAGGCAAAGGCACTTTTAAGAGGATTCTGGATAAACACAAAGAAACAATCAGAAATATTTTAATTTTTTTGATAGAATGGGAGAGTCGCTGACAGGGCCTGCATTTATGACCTATCCCTTATTTCCATTGAGAAGCTGTCTTCTTGAATTGCTACAGTCCATGTGGTGCAGGTACATCAAAAGTGCGTTAGAGATTGAGTTCTGATAGTGAAGGAACAACGATATTGTCCCAGGTCAGGATGGTGCATGGCTCGGAAGCGATCTCGCAGAAGCGGTGATGTTCCTTTGCATCTGTCGCCATTGTCTTTCTCGGTGACGGAGGTCCTCCATTTGGAAGGTGCTGGCGAAGGAGGCTTGGCAAGTTGCTGCCCTGCATCTCGAAGATTACACACAATGCTACCACAGTGCGCCTATGGTGAAGGCAGTGAATCTTCAGCTGCTTCATCAATGGTCTTCCTTGCATCATAAGGTCAGAAGTGGGGATGTTTATAGATGACTGCACAATATTCAGCACCATTCGCGACTCCTCAGACACCGATGCAGTCCATGTCCAAATGCTACCAGGCCTGGACATTATCCAGATTGGAGCTGACAAGTAACATTCACATCCCACAACAGTTTTCTGTATTTGTATCCGTCATTTTTCCTGTCTTCCAATTTCACTTACTACCTTTCTTCCTACCATTATTAGTTTTGTTACTCTCCTATCTGAATTCCTTCTCTGGGTCCCAACCCTGGTTCCTATGATGGGGGGAAGGTAATTGTTGGAGCAGCTGAAGATGTTTGGGCCTAGGACACTTCCCTGAGGAACTCCTGTACCAGTGTCCTGGAACTGGGATGGTGGGCCTCCAACAACCATGAGAATTATCCTTTGTATTATGTGTATCTCACATCAGTAAAGAGTTTTCTCTCAGATTGCCATTGAAGGGGATTCCATGATCTTTCCCCAGTGGCAGTGAAGGAAAGACGATTGACTGATTCTTCACCTCCTGGCGTCGGCAGCTAGAATTGCAATCGGGCGGAGAATTGTAGGTAATGGAAAAGATTGTGATTGTGCCCAGCGCCAGTTCCACCGCCATGCGTCGGTCCTCCGCTGGTGGTGTGAGTGAAGGTCACACCCCCGCGCCAATGGGCCCATTCAAAACTGTCATTTGCATGGATTTAAATCTCATAAGCGAGTTGCTACAAGTATGCTCCACCCCCCTGAGATGCCCCACCTCTCTCAAGTGGGAGTCACACGGGCAAAAATTGATGCAAGTATTTCCAATGGCAATGGCTGTTGAGGGGGAGCGATAGGGTAAAAAAACCTCTCAAAACCTCTCAAAACATGTTGGGCGTACTGCAGAGTGACTGCCTGCGCCAGGGGCAGTAATGGGGAGTGGCTTGGTGCCAAGTCTGTGCACTTGTTGTTTCCTCCTCGGGATCAGATTGGCCTAGATCAGACCGACATTGCTGTAGTATGTGTTTTAAACGCACCCATTTGGTGCTACTTACAGGCCGCTGGCTGTTCACACTGCTGACTGCTCACTGTGTCCTGTAATTGCTCGGAGGGCTTCTGGTCATGTGGGAACCCACCCAGCCCGCACCCCTGGGAACCCTTATATCCCAGCTGAATCATCAAGGGGATGGGCGTGGCCAAGCTCAATCACCGACCCGCCAGGTGTTTGCACTCCTCAAAAGCGCAGCCCCACTGCCCAGGAAGCAGGGGATTTGAACAGCTCACCCCAACCAAAGGACACCTGCACAGGGACGTTTTGAACCCTCCCTGGCACACTGCCCCTCTAAGAGTAGAGGCCTCACCAGTGACTCCCACCCCTCAGGATCATGAGCTGTCTGCTCCGGGGGAGGCTGGCAGCACTGACTGTCTCTGCCACAGGCGCTGTTCAGGAGGGCAGGCTGGAGTCTGCGGCCCACCTTGGGGAAGAGGGTGTCCCTCCTCTCCTCAATGGCATTGAGCAGTAGGACCACTCTGTAAATCTAGGGGAAGGTCTTCTCTGAGCCATCGTTGTGGCTGGAATGAGACAGTGTGATGCGCTCACAAAAAGCTCCAGCCTCTTTAATGCGAATTCTGGCCCCAGCCGATCCTGAGCCAGCCGGGAATGGGAATTGCTTCCAATACCGACCAGTAGAATGCTGGCTATTTGCATGTTCTTGAATCCGGGAACAAACAGCGTCCCCAAAGGGAACACAAATTGCACGCAAGTCTCCCAAATGGAGAATTCAGCCTGATGTGTTGCTCATGTCCTACTGAAGCATTCTGTGTTCAAATGCAGCAAGACCTGGACAATATATATGTTTGGGCTGACAAAGTGGCAAATAACATCCGTGCCACACAAGTGCCAGGCAATGAGCATCTCCAATAAGAGAGAACATAACCATTGTTCCTTGGCATTCAATGGCACAACCATTGCTGAATCCGCCATTGTGGGGGGTACCATTGACCAGAAACTGAACTGGACTCGGTATAAATACTGTGGCTACAAGAGAAAGGCAGAGGCTCGGAATGCTGTAACTCATCTCTTGACTCCCGGAAGCCTGTCCACCATCTATAGGGGGCAGTGCCAAGTGGCTGTGCCATGAGGGCAGTGTCACGGCATTGCCTGAGGCAAATTATTTAAATGGGGTTCCTGACCTTTCTGGGTGGGAATCCCATTACATCACTGGCCAGGAGGTTGGTGAAAATCTGAAAATGAGATCTCGCCAGTGAGATTTTTGTTTTCTGATTCTCACGGGGTTTTGTGTCCACATTATTATTTGCACCCGCAGCGTTAGCAGGTTCAAAATCCTGTGCTTTTGAACTTAAATAATGACAAGTAAGAGGGTATGAAAGCTGAGCTAGGAAAAGTGAATTGGCTAGTTAGGCTAAGGGATAGAATTGTAGCAAACACCAAAGGAGATATTTCAGAATGTACAGAATAGATACATTCCAACGGGTAAGACAAAGTCCAAGGGACAGACACATCATCCGTGATTTTAAAAAAAATTTAGAGTACCCAATTCATTTTTTCCAATTAAGAGGCAATTTAACGTGGCCAATCCACCTACTATGCACATCTTTGGGTTGTGGGGGCGAAACCCACGCAAACACGGGGAGAATGCGTAAACTCCACACGGACAGTGACCCAGAGCCGGGATCGAACCAGGGACCTCGGTGCCGTGAGGCACCAATGCTAACCACTGCGCCACCTTGCTGCCCACGTCATCCGTAGTTAAGTGGAAAGGTGCAAAATATAAAAAAATATAAAGAAAAAGCATATAATTATGCAAAGATAGATGGAAGGTCAGAAGATTGGGCAGACTATAAGGAACATCAAAGGATGACTAAAAGATTAATAAGGAGGGGAATGTTAGAGTATGAGAGAAAGCTAGATATCAAAAATATCAAAACAGATAGTTGGGTTTTTTAATAAATATTTAGAAAATAAATGAATTGATGAAGTGACCATTGGTCGTACAAAAAGTGAGTCTGGAGTATTGATGATGAAAAGCAAGGAGAAGGCACATGAATGGAACAGATATTTTACATTAGTCTTCTGTAAAGGATATTAGTGACATACAGAAGCACCGATAAATCAGGAAGTGGAAGGGAGGAAGGAACTCAGGAAAATTACAATCACCAGCGAAGTAAGTGGTATTGAATGAACTGTTAGAGCTGCAGGCTGACAAGTGCCTGGGTCCTGATGGACTTCACCCTAAGGTCTTAAAAGATGTGGCTCGTGAGATAGTTGATGCGTTGATTTTAATTTTACCAAACTCCATAGATTCAGGGAAGGTCCCATTAGATTGGAAGATAGCAAATATAACTCCATTATTCAAAAAAGGAAGGAGACAGAAAACGGGAAATTACAGGTCAGTTTGCCTAACATTTGTCGTAGAGAAAATGTTATATTACTATTGAAGACGTTATAGCAGGGCACTTGAATAAGCTCAAGGTAATCAGGCAGAGTAAACATGGTTCTGTGAATGAGAAATCATGTTTAACCAACTTATGGGAGAGGTAGTTGTACTGTACTTAGATTTCCACATGGCATTTGATAAAATGTCACATCAAAGGTCATTGCGAAAAGTAAAAGATCATTGTATAAGTGGGTAACATATTGGCTTAAGGGGCAACATATTGGCAAGGGGCAGCACAGTTTCAGCATGGTTAGCACTGCTGCCTCACAACACCAGGGACATGGGTTCAATTCTAGTCTTGGGTGACTGTACGTTCTCCCCTTGACTGCATGGGTTTCCTCCGGGTGCTCCAGTTTCCTCCCGCAGTCCAAAGATCTACAGGTTAGGTGGATTGGCCATGCTAAATTGTCCTTTAGTGTCCTAAAGGTTAGGTGGGGTTACTGGGTTATGGGGATAGGCTGGGGAATGTGTTTTAATAGGGTGCTTTTTCAGTGGATCAGTAAGGACTCGATGGATCGAATGGCCTCCTTCTGCACTGTAAGAATTCTATGGAATTCTAAGGATATAAGACTGGCTGGAAACCAGGAGCAGAGAGTAGGCATAAATGGGTCTTTTTCAGGTTGGCAAGATGTAACGAGTGGTGTGCCACAGGGATCAATCCTGGGACTTCAACTGGTTACAATTCATGCAACTGACTTGGATGCAGGGATTGAAGGAATGGTTGCCAAATTTGCTAATGACATAAAGTTGGCCGGAAAGTAAGTTGTGAAGAGTGTAAAGAAAGAGTTAATATTCTCTCGTGCTTAAGTCAGAATTGGAGCTTTACTTGTTTAATAGACCACACTGATTATTTGATAAACTGTACATGCACACACACACACACACATATTACATTATAAATATGTATAATGGGGATACAGGTGGCACTGTGGTGTTGGATGAAAAATGATTGTAGGACACAACAAAATTAGAACTGAGGAAGTCAAGACTTGCTTTCCAGTTTTTCTAATTGAGGCACAGTGAGAACAAAATAAAGAGGACACAAGGAGGCTACAAACATACATAGATGGGTTAAGTGAGTGGGAAAAGAACTGGCAATCGGAGTACAATGTGGGAAAATGGGAAATTGTTCATTTTGGCAGGAAGAATAAAAAGGAAGCTTCCTCTCTAAATGGTGAGAAATTACAGAGCTCTGATATGCAGAGGGGTCTGGGTGGCCTAGTGCATGTCTCACAAAAGGCTAGTATGTGGTTACAGCAAATAATTAGGAAAGCTAATACAATATTATCATTTATTGCCAAAGGAATTGAATAAAAACGAGGAGAGGTTATGCTTCGGTTGTACAGCACATTGGTGGGACCGCATCTGAAATATTGTGACCCTGATTAAAGAAGGATGTAAATGTGTTGGAAGCTGTTCAGAGAAGGTTTAACAGACTAATACCTGGAATGGGAGGGTTGTCTTATGAAATGAAAAAATGAAATGAAAATCGCTTATTGTCACGAGTAGGCTTCAATGAAGTTACTGTGAAAAGCCCCTAGTCGCCACATTCCGGCACCTGTCCGGGGAGGCTGGTATGGGAATCGAACCGTGCTGCTGGCCTGCTTGGTCTGCTTTAAAAGCCAGCGATTTAGCCCTGTGAGCTAAACCAGCCCCTTGCTAAACCAGCCCCTTGCTAAACCAGCCCCTTGCTAAACCAGCCCCTTGACAAAACCTGAGACAGGCTAGGCTTGTGTCCACTGGAGTTTAGAAGAGTAAGAGGCAACTTGATTGAAACACACAAGATCCTGAGGGGTATTGACAGGGTGGATGTGGAGAGGATGTTTCCCTCTTGTGGGAGAATCTAGAACTCGGGGGTCACTGTTTAAAAATAAGAGGTCACCCATTTAAAACAAGGACGAGGTAAAATGCTTTCACTCAGAAGGTGGTGAGGGTTTGGAACTGTCTTGCTGAAAAGATTGCGAAACATTCCTCACACTGTTTTCTGAAGTCTCTCTCTAGCAGCACCGTCTTACTCTCTCTCAAATCTGTCCCCGTCCCCAGTTTCATTTCATCATTTGCATCATTCGACGTCTTAACAAGAATCACAGATGCTGCCAGACTTGCTGAGATTTTCCAGCATTTCCCCTTTCGTGTCTGACTTGCCTGCTGCTCTGAGGGCAGCAAGGTAGCATGGTGGTTAGCATAAATGCTTCACAGCTCCAGGGTCCCAGGTTCGATTCCCGGCTGGGTCACTGTCTGTGTGGAGTCTGCACGTCCTCCCCCTGTGTGCGTGGGTTTGCTCCGGTTTCCTCCCACAGTCCAAAGATGTGCGGGTTAGGTGGATTGGCCATGTTAAATTGCCCGTAGTGTCCTAATAAAAATGTAAGGTTAAGGGGGGGGGTGGGGTTGTTGGGTTACGGGTATAGGGTGGATATGTGGGTTTGAGTAGGATGATCATGGCTCGGCACAACATTGAGGGCCGAAGGGCCTGTTCTGTGCTGTACTGTTCTATGTTTTATGAAGTAAAAACAGAAAAATGCTGGAACAGCTCAGCGGGCCTGGCAGCATCTGTGGAGAGAGAAACGGCGTTAATGTTTTCAGTCTGTGCGACTCTTCACATTGAAGGAGTGCGAGAAATGTGAGGGAGTTTATCCTGTGCAAGAGGAGGTGGAGAAACAAAGTTAACGTTGAGTCTGACCGGCTCTTCTTCAGAGCTAAAGAGAGGGAGAAATGTGATGGGTTCTATGCTGTTAAAGAGGGGATGGAGCAGCTGGAGAAAAGTAGAAGGTCAGTGATAGGTGGGGCTAGGAGGGATTGGACAAAGATGTGGAAGGGGGTAAGGCAATGGCAGTGTTAATGGCAGTGTGAAGAATTGTAGAAGGTGCTGATAGAGACACAAAAGAAAAATACCAGAATATGCTAGTGAACGAACAATAGGTCAGTGCTCAGTCAGCAAAACTAAAAAATGAGTGACAGATTCATCCGGGACAGTTGGGTAGGTGGATGGGGGTGAGGGGTGAGGGGTGGGGGGGGGGGCTGAGGTTTGTGTTGTGACAGAAACAAATTGCATTAAATAAAGGGTTCAGGTTGGAGGAGAAATGCCACAGTCTAAAGTTGTAGAACTCAATGTTGGGTCCAGAAGGCCTAATCGGAAAGTGAGGTAGTGCTCCTTCAGTTTGCCTTGGGCTTCACTGGAACAAGCCTCATGACTGGTACAGGCTTGGAGGGCCGAAGGGCCTGTAATGATCTCTATATGTGCATGTACACAAGGGGTTAATGTGTAATCAGTAGCACCACATGATCACTGGAGGGCTGGACCAACAGGGTATAAAAGGCAACCACATTGGGTCTCTCGCTCTCTCTTGGGTGCACTGTGACCAGGGCAATACAGTAGTCCCCCGTTATACCGCGCTCCGCAATACCGCGGTTCGCGATATGCCGCGGGGGGGTTTATGGACCCCAACTGTCAGTTGTGTCAATTTCAGCGGCCGGCTCACTTTGATCCGGAGAGGGAAGCTGCTCTCTCACTGAAACGATCAGCCGGCCGCTGAAATTGACACTGCCGGCTGCTCTCTCCCTCCAATCAGAAACATTAAAACTTAAAAGTTGGATTGGAGGGAGAGAGCAGCGGGCAGTGTCAATTTCAGCGGCCGGCTGATTGTTTCAGTGAGAGAGCAGCTTCCCTCTCCGGATCAAAGTGAGCCGGCCGCTGAAATTGACACTGTTTTAATTAGATCCACGATGGGGGTTTTAAATTTATTTAAAAATCTATGCTAGCGCTTCCCATTGTGAGTCTACGGGGGTCTGACCTCTTCCCCCGCCCCCTGTAGACTCTCAATGGGAAGCGCTAGCATAGATTTTTAAATAAATTTAAAACCCCCATCGTGGATATCCGCGGCTCGGTTGCAACGCGGGTGGCTATCTTGGACCCCAACACCCGCGTTATAAAGGGGGACTACTGTAGCAGACTAGTTCAGATGGCCAGTGGAGTTACGTATAGTTACCGTAGTTAGATCTAGATCTTGTTAACCTTATCACTAGCATCAAAGTTAAAGTAAAGAACTCATGCAATTATTATTGTAGCTACTCAATAAACCTTTTGTTACTACTGGACGAGTTCAAATCTTCTTCATCGAGATTCAGAATACCTCATCACTAACCAAGGATTGAGTAGCACATGTTACCTACCACACAGGTAGGTAACAAAACAAAGCCTGTGTCTGTGCCTGTGCCTTATTGTTCTTTAGACATGTGGGCATGGTGGAGGATTGAAATGGCAAGCGACAGGAAGGTTAGGGTCATGCTTGTGGACTGAGTGAAGGTGTTACATAAAGCGGTCACCAAGTCGGGCTATATTCTCCCCAGTGAAGTGCAGACCGTATTGGAGGCAGTGAATACTGCAAATCGGATTGAAGGAGGTGCAAGTTAAATGTTGCTTCCCTGAGGGAGGAGGAAAAGAAGCAGGTGTCACACCTTCTGCGATTGCATGGAAAGATGCCATGGGAAGGGGATAACGAGTTAGGGGTTATGGAGGAATGGAGTAGGGTGTGTGGTACTCCTTTAGGGAGTTGAGTCCAGAGTCCATCCTCGTGCCACCCTCCTCCCCACAATGGCAAACACGCCCTCCCCACCGCTCTCCCAATACCCCCTTAAATAAAGAGATCCTGCAGAGACCCTCTGAATAAAGAGGGCCCCTAAATATGGAGACCCCCACAGAGACCCCCTAAATAAAGGGACCCACCCCTTAGAGACACCCTAAACAAGGAGAGTTACGTGTTTCCAGCCAGGTGCCTCTTTTCTGGGGGGCTTCTCGATGGGAGTTTCTTTTCTGGGGGTCTCTTTATTCAGGTGGTCACGGGGGGGGGGGGGGGGGGGGGGGCGGGGTCCTTTTATTTAGGGGGTCTCTGTTGGGGGGATGTGTATTTTGGGCAAGGTGGGGTGAACCCAGGAAAGCCAAGGGTGGGAGACTGAATTAGAATACAGGGAGGGGGGGGGGGGGTGGGGGGCCAAAAGGCGATGAGGGGTGGGGGCCAGTCGTGGGACCTCATTATTGGGCCAGGCTACCTGTTACAATTGACGCCCAATAGCGGGATTCTCTCGGGAATCAATCGCAATCCTTGCCATGCATAAATTTGCATGGGGAAGGATTGGGAATCGCTTCCTGATTTGCACTCACAGTGAGAGTAAAGAATCTCACCTGAGTGTGAGGAGCAGTAGTTGAGGTAACTGCGGGAATCTTTGGGCATGTAATGAAAATTGGTGGTCAATATATGACTGGAAATGGAGACAGGGAGGTCAAGGTAGAGAAGGAATGGTCTGAGATGGAGCATGTGAAGGTTAGAGAGGGGTGGAAATTGGAAGGCAGAGAGGGCAAAAGGGGGTCACTACGACAGGCTGTCAGCAACAACTGGAGGAGAGTGCGAGAGGAGGACACAGGGACAGAGAGGCAGCAGCACCTAGAGCAGAGTGCGAGAGACACCGAGACAGAGAGTCAGCAGTACCTAGAGCAAAGTGCGAGAGGACACCGAGACTGAGAGTCAGCAGCACCTAGAGCAGAGTGCGAGAGGAGGACACAGGGACAGAGAGTCAGCAGCACCTAGAGCAGAGTGCGAGAGGAGGACACAGGGACAGAGAGGCAGCAGCACCTAGAGCAGAGTGCGAGAGGAGGACACAGGGACAGAGAGTCAGCAGCACCTAGAGCAGAGTGCGAGAGGACACCGAGACTGAGAGTCAGCAGCACCTAGAGCAGAGTGCGAGAGGAGGACACCGAGTCAGAGAGGCAGCAGCACCTAGAGCAGAGTGTGAGAGGACACCGAGACAGAGAGTCAGCAGCACCTAGAGCAGAGTGCGAGAGGACACCGAGACTGAGAGGCAGCAGCACCTAGAGCAGAGTGCGAGAGGAGGACACCGAGACAGAGTCAGCAGTACCTAGAGCAGAGTGCGAGAGGAGGACACAGGGACAGAGAGGCAGCAGCACCTAGAGCAGAGTGCGAGAGGAGGACACAGGGACAGAGAGTCAGCAGCACCTAGAGCAGAGTGCGAGAGACAGAGAGTCAGCAGCACCTAGAGCAGAGTGCGAGAGGACACCGAGACAGAGAGTCAGCAGCACCTAGAGCAGAGTGTGAGAGGACACCGAGACTGAGAGTCAGCAGCACCTAGAGCAGAGTGCGAGAGGAGGACACCGAGACAGAGAGGCAGCAGCACCTAGAGCAGAGTGCGAGAGGAGGACACAGGGACAGAGAGTCAGCAGCACCTAGAGCAGAGTGCGAGAGGACACCGAGACAGAGTCAGCAGCACCTAGAGCAGAGTGCGAGAGGACACAGAGACAGAGTCAGCAGCACCTAGAGCAGAGTGCGAGAGGACACCGAGACAGAGAGGCAGCAGCACCTAGAGCAGAGTGCGAGAGGAGGACACAGGGACAGAGAGGCAGCAGCACCTAGAGCAGAGTGCGAGAGGAGGACACCGAGACAGAGAGGCAGCAGCACCTAGAGCAGAGTGCGAGAGGAGGACACAGGGACAGAGAGGCAGCAGCACCTAGAGCAGAGTGCGAGAGGAGGACACCGAGACAGAGAGGCAGCAGCACCTAGAGCAGAGTGCGAGAGGATGATGCTGGGACAGACAGTCAGCACCTGGAGGGGAGTGCGAGAGGAGGACACCGAGACTGAGAGTCAGCACCTAGAGCAGAGTGCGAGAGGACACCGAGACTGAGAGTCAGCACCTAGAGCAGAGTGCGAGAGGACACCGAGACTGACAGTCAGCAGCACCTAGAGCAGAGTGCGAGAGGACACCGAGACAGAGAGGCAGCAGCACCTAGAGCAGAGTGCGAGAGGATGATGCTGGGACAGACAGTCAGCACCTGGAGGGGAGTGCGAGAGGAGGACACCGAGAATGAGAGTCAGTAGCACCTAGAGCAGAGTGTGAGAGGACACCGAGACTGAGAGTCAGCAGCACCTAGAGCAGAGTGCGAGAGGACACCGAGACAGAGAGGCAGCAGCACCTAGAGGAGAGTGCGAGAGGACACCGAGACTGAGAGTCAGCAGCACCTAGAGCAGAGTGCGAGAGGACACCGAGACAGAGAGGCAGCAGCACCTAGAGCAGAGTGTGAGAGGACACCGAGACTGAGAGTCAGCAGCACCTAGAGCAGAGTGCGAGAGGAGGACACAGGGACAGAGAGGCAGCAGCACCTAGAGCAGAGTGCGAGAGGAGGACACAGGGACAGAGAGTCAGCAGCACCTAGAGCAGAGTGCGAGAGGACACCGAGACAGAGTCAGCAGCACCTAGAGCAGAGTGCGAGAGGACACCGAGACAGAGTCAGCAGCACCTAGAGCAGAGTGCGAGAGGACACCGAGACAGAGAGGCAGCAGCACCTAGAGCAGAGTGCGAGAGGAGGACACAGGGACAGAGAGGCAGCAGCACCTAGAGCAGAGTGCGAGAGGACACCGAGACAGAGAGGCAGCAGCACCTAGAGGAGAGTGTGAGAGGGGGACACTGGGATAGACAGTCAGCCCCTAGAGGAGAGTGTGAGAGGAGGACACTGGGACAGTCAGCAGCACCTAGAGCAGAGTGCGAGAGGACACCGAGACAGAGAGGCAGCAGCACCTAGAGCAGAGTGCGAGAGGAGGACACAGGGACAGAGAGGCAGCAGCACCTAGACCAGAGTGCGAGAGGAGGACACCGAGACAGAGAGTCAGCAGCACCTAGAGGAGAGTGCGAGAGGAGGACACAGGGACAGAGAGGCAGCAGCACCTAGACCAGAGTGCGAGAGGAGGACACAGGGACAGAGAGTCAGCAGCACCTAGAGGAGAGTGCGAGAGGAGGACACAGGGACAGAGAGGCAGCAGCACCTAGACCAGAGTGCGAGAGGAGGACACAGGGACAGAGAGGCAGCAGCACCTAGACCAGAGTGCGAGAGGAGGACACAGGGACTGACAGTCAGCACCTAGACCAGAGTGCGAGAGGAGGACACAGGGACTGACAGTCAGCACCTAGAGGAGAGTGCGAGAGGACACCGAGACTGAGAGTCAGCACCTCGAGGAGAGTGTGAGAGGGGGACACCGGGACTGACAGTCAGCCCCTCGAGGAGAGTGTGAGAGGAGGACACAGGGACAGAGAGGCAGCAGCACCTAGAGCAGAGTGCAAGAGGAGGACACTGGGTCAGACAGTCAGCACCTAGAGGAGAGTGTTAGAGGAGGGCACCGGGACTGACAGTCAGCAGCACCTCGAGGAGAGTGTGAGAAGAGGACACCGGGACTGACAGTCAGCAGCACTGGTCAAGCCCAATCAGTGGCCCACCAGGTGCTGCCTCTCCTCAGTTCACTCATCAGAAGCTCAGCCCCACTGCAGGGGAAGCAGGGGAATCACGGATTTCACCCCAAGCAATAACACATGCACCGTGGCCTTTGGCACCCTCTCTGGCACACTGCCCCTCTCAGGGCAGAGGCCTCACCAGTCACACTATCAGCTCGCCCACCCCTCAGGATCATGACCTGATCTCCGAGCCCTGCCAGTCACCGTGCCCCTGCTCCCATCCACCCTGCCCCCGGACAGATTGTCACAACTTGTGTGTCACACCCGGGACCCACATCACACTGCAGCTCACTCCCAGCAGACGCACACTTCCCTGCCTCACCCTCAGCTGTAGCACCTGCCCACACCCAAGCCTCTAAGCAGGGAGGCGACTGCTGGCACAAGGTCACCCCTTCAAACACACAACCAGGTGTCATCCTGCTGGCTGGATAACACCCGGCCCACCTGGTGAGAACATCCACAGTAGATCCACTGGGGGCCACAGAGCCTATCGCTGACAGGGGTGGCAGTAGCCATCAGTACCGCTGTTGACAGGGACAGGTGGTGAGACCAGAGGCTCTCCACATGACAGGCCTGGTACCACTCACTGAAGGGGATAGGGCTGCAGTGCAGAAAGCAATGTATCGGGGCAACTGGCTGAAGGGTGGGGTGGGTTTGGAGGGGACATGTTGAAGTATAACTCGGGTCACCATGTAATCTGTTGGCTTTTATTAAGGGGGCTGCAGTATATAAGTAGAGGTGTTGCTACAACTGTACAAGGTACTAGTGAGGCCAGATTTAGAATGCTCTGTATGGTTTTGGTTCACTTATTAAAGGAAAGATATATTATCATTCGAGGCGGCACACAGCAGGTTTACGAGGATGATCCTGGGTAAGGAGGGACTGCAGAAGGAGGAATGATTAAAGGTTTGGTCGGTATTCCTCGTAATTCAGAAGAATGAGAGGTGATATGATTCTTTGGGGGTTAGACAGGGTAAATGTTGGGAGGATGTGTCCACTCGTGGGAGAGTGTAGGACCAGAGGACATAGTCGCAGAAAAGGCGGGGGGGGGGGGGGGGGGGGGGGGGGGGGTGCACGTTTAAGATGCATTTGAGGAAGATTTCTCTCAGTGTGATGAATCTTGGGAATTCTTTACCCCAGGAAGCTGTGGAGACCGAGTCCTTGCACATTTTCAAGGCGGAGGTCGATAGGTTGTTAATCAATTGGCGAATTTAGTGTTCCGGAGATCAGGTAGGAAAGTGAACATAGTGAGTGTTAGATCACTAATGATCTTATTAAATGGCAGAGCGGGCTTGAAGGGCCAAATTACCTATTCCGATTCCTATTTCTTATGGTCTTATGGAAGCAAAATTTTTCCAAGTCCAGACAAGAACATAAAGTGGCACCAACACAGTCATCCTGGTAACAGAAACAGACTTATGGGAGGAAGGCTGAGTTGATGAGGTCATGTTGCAGCTGTATAGACCCTTAGTTAAGCCACACTTGGAGTATAGTGTTCAATTCTGGTCGCCGCACTACCAGAAAGATGTGGAGGCTTTAGAGAGGGTGCAGAAGAGATTTACTAGGATGTTGCCTGGTATGGAGGGCATTAGCTATGAGGAGCGGATGAATAAACTCGGTTTGTTCTCACTGGAACGACGGAGGTTGAGGTCTGTAGGTCCGGAGGTAGACCTGATAGAGGTCTACAAAATTATGAGGGGCATAGACAGAGTGGGTAGTGAGAGGCTTTTTCCCAGGGTAGAGGGGTCAATTATTAGGGGGCATAGGTTTAAGGTGCGAGGGGCAAGGATTAGAGGAGATGTACAAGGCAAGTTTTTTTACACAGAGGGTAGTGGGTGCCTGGAACTCGCTGCCGGAGGAGGTGGTGGAAGCAGGGACAATAGTGACGTTTAAGGGGCATCTTGACGAATACATGAATAGGATGGGAATAGAGGGATATATAGAACATAGAACATTACAGCGCAGTACGGGCCCTTCGGCCCTCGATGTTGCGCCGACCTGTGAAACCATCTGAAGCCTATCTGACCTACACTATTCCATTTTCATCCATATGTCTATCCAGTGACCACTTAAATGCCCTTAAAGTTGGCAAATCTACTACTGTTGCAGGCAGGGCGTTCCACACCCCTACTACTCTCTGAGTAAAGAAACTGCCTCTGACATCTGTCCAATATCTACCACCCCTCAATTTAAAGCTATGTCCCCTCGTGTTGGTCATCACCATCCGAGGAAAAAGACTCTCACTGTCCACCCTATCTAACCCTCTGACTATCTTATATGTCACTATTAAGTCACCTCTCAGCCTTCTCCTCTCTAACGAAAACAACCTCAAGTCCCTGAGCCTTTCCTCGTAAGACCTTCCCTCCATACCAGGCACCATCCTAGTAAATCTCCTCTGAACCCTTTCCAAAGCTTCCCCGCAGTACTCCAGGTGCGGGCCGCACCAGAGTTTTGTACAGCTGCAGCATGACCTCGTGGCTCCGAAACTCAATCCCCCTACTGATAAAGGCTAGCACACCATATGCCTTCTTAACAGCCCTATTAACCTGGGTGGCAACTTTCAGGGATTTATGTACCTGGATGCCGAGATCTCTCTGTTCATCTACACTACCAAGAATCTTGCCATTAGCCCAGTACTCTGCATTCCTGTTTCTCCTTCCAAAGTGAACCACCTCACACTTTTCCGCATTAAACTCCATCTGCCACCTTTCAGCCCAGCTCTGCAGCTTATCTATGTCCCTCTGTATCCTATAACATCCTTCAGCACTTACCACAACTCCACCGACCTTTGTGTCATCTGCAAATTTACTAACCCATCCTTCTACACCCTCTTCCAGGTCATTTATAAAAATGACAAACAGCAGTGGCCCCAAAACAGGTCCTTGCGGTACACCACTAGTAACTGAACTCCAGGATGAATATTTGCCATCAACCACCACCCTCTGTCTTCTTTCAGCTAGCAAATTACTGATTCAAACCGCTAAATCACCTTCAATCCCATACTTCCTTATTTTCTGCAATAGCCTACCGTGGGGAACCTTATCAAACGCATTACTGAAATCCATATACACCACATCAACAGCTTTACCTTCATCCACCTGTTTGGTCACCTTCTCAAAAAACTCAATAAGGTTTGTGAGGCATGACCTACCCTTCACAAAACCGTGTTGACTATCGCTAATCAACTTGTTCTATTCAAGATGATTATAAACCCTATCTCTTACAACCTTTTCCAACATTTTACCCACAACCGAAGTAAGGCTCACAGGTCTATAATTACCAGGGTTGTCTCTACTCCCCTTCTTGAACAAGGGGACAACATTTGCTATCTTCCAGTCTTCCGGCACTATTCCTGTCGACAAAGACGACATAAAGATCAAGGACAAAGGCTCTGCAATCTCCTCCCTGGCTTCCCAGAGAATCCTAGGATAAATCCCATCTGGCCCAGGGGACTTATCTATTTTGACACTTTCCAAAATTGCTGACACCTCCTCCTTGTGAACCTCAATCCCATCTAGCCTGGTCGACTATACCTGAGTGTTCTCCTCGACAACATTGTCTTTCTCCAGTGTAAACACTGATGAAAAATATCCATTTAACGCTTCCCCTATCTCCTCTGATTCCACACACAACTTTCCACTACTATCCTTGATTGGCCCTAATCTTACTCTAGTCATATGGACCCAGGAAGTGTAGAAGATTTTAGTTTAGAGGGGCAGCATGGTCGGCACGGGCTTGGAGGTCTGAAGGGCCTGTTCCTGTGCTGTACTTTTCTTTGTTCTTTGTTTTTTGAATTGGAACAAGGAATGTTCCACATGCGCCAGAAAAAGACAGAGCAGACCTTTTATGAGCAGGCAGTGAGACGAATTAAAGGAGAAATTGTTGAGTGACAGAATAAATTCAGCCAGGAGGAGGAGGAAATGATCTGGACGAAGATATAGGTGGTCTGATTAGCAAGTTTGCAGATGATACTAAGATTGGTGGAGTTGCAGATAGTGAGGAGGACCGTCAGAGAATACAGCAAAATATAGATAGATTGGAGAGTTGGGCAGAGAAATGACAGATGGAGTTCAATCCAAACAAATGCGAGGTGATGCATTTTGGAAGACCTAATTCAAGAGCGGACTATGTGGTCAATGGAAGAGTCCTGTGGAAAACTGATTTACAGAGAGATCTGGGAGTTCAGGTCCATTGTACCCTGAAGGTGGCAATGCAGGTCGATAGAGTGGTCAAGAAGGCATACAGCATGCTTGCCTTCATCGGACGGGGTATTGAGTACAAGAGTAGGCAGGTCATGTTACAGTTGTATAGGACTTTGGTTCGGCCACATTTGGAATACTGTGTGCAGTTCTGGTCGCCACATTACCAGAAGGATGTGGATGCTTTAGAGAGGGTGCAGTGGAGGTTCACCAGGATGTTGCCTGGTATGGAGGGTGCTAGCTATGAAGAAAGGTTGAGTAGATTAGGATTGTTTTTGTTGGAAAGACGGAGGTTGAGGGGGGACCTGATTGAGGTCTACAAAATTATGAGAGGTATGGACAGGGTGGACAGCAACAAGCTTTTCCCAAGAGTGGGGTGTCAGTTACAAGGGGTCACGATTTCAAGGTGAGAGGGGGAAAGTTTAAGGGAGATGTGCGCGGAAAGTTTTTTACGCAGAGGGTGGTGGGTGCCTGGAACGCTTTGCCAGCGCAGGTGGTAGAGGTGGGCATGATAGCATAATTTAAGATGCATCTAGACGGGCGGGGAACAGAGAGAAGTAGATCCTTGGAAAATAGGCGACAGGTTTAGATAAAGGATCTGGATCGGCGCAGGCTGGGAGGGCCGAAGGGCCTGTTCCTGTGCTGTAATTTTCTTTGTTCTTTGAAATGGAGTAGATGGGGGGGGGGGGGGGGGGGAGGTTGGTGATGCAAGTGTAGAGGGAACACATTCTGGTATCTTACCTTTGTGCCTCTATCAGCACCTTCTACAGTTCTTTCACACTGCCATTAACACTGCCATTGCCTTACCCCTTCCACATCTTTGTCCAATCCCTCCTAGCCCCACCTATCACTGACCTTCTACTTTTCTCCAGCTGCTCCATCCCCTCTTTAACAGCATAGAACCCATCACATTTCTCCCTCTCTTTAGCTCTGAAGAAGAGCCGTACGGACTCAACGTTAACTCTGTTTCTCTCTCCACAGATGCCGGCCCTGCCTGCCAAGCATTTCCGGCATTTACTGTTTTTATTTCAGGTTTCCGACATCTGCAGTATTTTACTTATATTTTACTGTTTTAATGAAATCGCCACCGCTCTCTTACAGGGATACGACTTTATTAATACAGGACAATTACTGAATGGTGGATATTCTTAATCCTTTCTGCACGCTCTTCTACTTTCTCCAAAGATGTGCGGGTTAGGTGGATCGGCCTTGCTAAATTGCCCGTAGTGTCCTAAAAAGTAAGGTTAAGGAGGGGAGGGGGTTTGTTGGGTTGCGGGTGTGGGGTGGATGCGTGGGTTTGGGTGGAATGATCATTGCTCGGCGCAACATTGAGGGCCAAAGGGCCTGTTCTGTGCTGTACTGTTCTATGTTCTCCATCATACACATGTCTTGCTTCCCCTTAGTACTATTTCACACTGCATAGCACTCCACATTTTCACCACTTTTAGGGGCAACATGTTATACTCAGTGTTTCACAGTAAAGAAAAATGTGAGTGTAACAATTCAGATTCAAACTATAAGAAATTAAATTTCACGAAGCTGTTCCCATTATATAACATACATTTAACCTCCCAATTGTTCCGGAACTATCCGTTCGTGCCTGCGTTATCTCTCGCTTTATGTACTGGGACAAGTATTTCAGTCGTCAGTGTGATTTAGACGCAACAGTTTAGCTGCATAATATAGGCCATTGTATCCTTTATGGGGCAGACCACAATTCCTATCAATCATGTATCCAAAGATTGCATTTTCATAAGGAATTGTTCCTGTTCACCTTTCCATTTTTAGACGTTATTGTGCGCCTGCAGCACGATCCTTATCATCAATATTCTTCAAGCCCGAGGAAAAGTGACGACAAAACATTGTCCGAAAAATTCAATTGTTGCCTCCTGGTGGAAAAATGGAAATCAGCCCGTGATTCTTTCTTTTCTCAGAGACATGAGACAGGATAATCTCCGCTTCACGTTGGCCTTAAAGCTATTAGTTGGAGCTCTCAGTTTGACTGCTCCACCGAGCAATGTACAGCCGCTATTACAAAAACTGTTTCTAATTCAGAAGATTTGGGAAATCTAGACATCAGGCGAGATCTCCCCGCTCTCCACACCGTTGGGGATCTTGTGGTGGGGAAGCCAGAGAATTCTGCCCAATGAGCCAGATACCTGCGAGGCGGAAGCGTTTGTGGGGCTGTTTTGAGTTCCAGAATCCTGGAAACATGAGTTTCCCATATTAGCCCTGCAACTTTTAAACAAGGGGTTATTCTTTCCCACAGGCAAGTTCCTTGACAGACGAGAGGCCCATGGGTTGGAGTCCCTGCAGCACAAGGCCACAGGGGGCTGAAAGTTGGAGGGTGCAGTGGGAGAGATTGTGCTGGTGAAGCAGTGGAGGTGACGGGGATTATTACAGTGTAGTGTTGGATTGTGGGGATGGCCGATCACAGGAACACGGGTCGTCGGGGGCGGGGGCTGTCGAAAGACAAAGCGGTGGGGAGTGGGATGCTGGAACTAATCAGGAAAGTCAGCCTTTGGTCCCTTTATCCACGGAAAGATAGACTGGCATTGGAGGCAGTCCAGAGAAGGTTGACAAGGTTGATCCCGGGTATGGAGGGTGTTTCTGATGAGGTAATGCTGAGTAGGTTGGGCCTGTACTTATTGTGGTTTGGCCTGTACTCATTGAAGTTGAAAAGCATGAGAGGCAACCTTATTAAAACATGCAGTGGGCAGCACGGGTGGCGCAATGGTTAGCACTGCAGCCTCATGGTGCCGAGGTCCCAGGTTCGATCCCGGCTCTGGGTCACTGTCCGTGTGGAGTTTGCACATTCTCCCCGTGTTTGTGTGGGTTTCGCCCCCACAACCCAAAGATGTGCAGTGTAGGTGGATTGGCCACGTTAAATTGCCCCTTAATTGGAAAAAATTAATTGAGTGCTCTAAATTTATTTTTAAAAACCAGACAGGATTCTCAGTGGGCTCGATGGGGTCGATGTTGAGAGGTTCTTTCCCCTTGTGGTAGAGCCTAGGACCAGAGGGCAGAATCTCAGAGTTAGAGGTCATCCATTTAAGACAGAGATGAGGAGGAATTTATTCTCTGAGGGATGAATGTGTGGAATTCTTTACCGTAGAGAGCTGTAGAGGCTGGGTCATTAAGTATGTCCAAAGCTGAGACAGACAGATTTTTAGTCAGTGAGGGAGTCAGTAAGGGTTATGGGGGTAAGGAGGGAAAGTGGGGTGAGGATTATGTCAGATCAGTCATGATCTCATTGAATGGCGGAGCTTTGGGCTGTGGGAGGAAACCGGAGCACCCGGAGGAAACCCACGCAGACACGGGGAGAACGTGCAGACTCCGCACAGACAGTGACCCAAGCCAGGAATTGAACCTGGGATCCTGGAGCTGTGAAGCCACTGTGCTAACCACTATGCTACGGTGTTTTTCGATGTGGATGAAACACTTGTCCTCCTGGCCCACAAGCATTGCTGTAAAGGCATTTACCTCATGGATTCTGCCCTTCTCACCTCCTTTCACCTGTTGTCTTTCCCAAACACTTGGCATACCGGCCGGCATGGGTTAAAGGTGAAGTGACTATTAACTCTGAACACACTCAGCCTCATTATAATATTTAAAGGACCATCCCGCTTCCTGCATGTGAATTGATTACACACAGTTTCAGGTTTTTCAAATAAATTGTAACCTCTGACTTGACTCCAACCCACCAATTTCTGGGCAGTTAACATTCAGCCCAATGAATCTTACCATATGGAAGCAGTCCATTCAGCCAATTGTCTCTGTGCTGGCCCCTTGAATGAGCTATCCAGTTAAGCTCCTCCCTTGCTTCTTTCCCCTCGCCCTCAAAAACGTTCACAATTCCTTTCGAATGTTATGATTTAATCTGCCTCGACCACTCTTTCAGACAATGCATCTCAGATTTTTAAAACGTCATTTATGGGATCTGGGCATGCTAACATGGGAGATTGGACAAAATACGCAGAGCATATGGGCTACTTTTTCAGGGTTAACACTATAAATAGGGGTGAGCGCCAGACAATATTACTCCTGACTGCCTGTGGAGCTCCCTCCTTCAGTGTGAAGAAAAGCCTCACATACCCCACTACCCCAGCTCCAAGAGCTTTAAAGAGCTGATACCGAGTGGCGACTCCAATCCATCGGTCATCGTGCAACGTCACTGGTTCAACACGGCTGAGAGGACCTCAGGGGAGTCTGTTACCGAGTTCTTAACACATTTGAGGAAAGTAGTCGAGTTTTGTGATTATGGCCATTCCCTTACCAAGATGCTACTGGACAGTTTGGTCTGTGGTGTGAACGATAGGGTGATCCAATGAAAGTTTCTGACTGAATTATTATTAGACTTCAAGAAGGCCGTAGAAATTTTGCTCTCATGAGAAAGTGCAAAACATTCTCCCCGAGTCTGCGTGGGTGTCACCCCCACAACCCCAAAGATATGCTGGTGAACTGGATTGGCCACGTTAAATTGCCCCACCATTGGAAACAAAAGAGAAAGTGCAGCAAAGGGATTTTACATAGGTACATAGAATTTACAGTGCAGAAGGAGCCCATTCAGCCCATCGAGTCTGCACCGGCTCTTGGAACTCCAAGGGATGGAGGTGAACAGTGTGGGACGTTCCCCTTCCGGCATTCAGCCCCCCCCCCCCCCCCCCGCCGCGCGCCCCCCCCCCCTCCCCCCCACCGCCCAGATTGGGATTCCCTGGAGTCCCGCCTTGGGGCGAACACCATTGAGGCCAGGGCAGCGGTTCTATAACCGCATTGACTAGGTGAGGTATGTCCCCCGAATCCTTAGAGTGAGAGCCCAGGTGATGTGGGGCATGTGGCCTGTGTAATCCAACCCCACCGTGGCACAGTGGTTAGCACCGCTGCCTGAGAGTGCCAGTGACCCGGGTTCAATTCCGACCATGCGTCACTGTCTGTCTGAAATCTGCACGTTCTCCCCGTGTCTGCGTGGGTTTCCTCCTGAAGTCCAAAGATGTGCAGGTCAGGTGGATCGGCCGTGCTAAATTGCTGCTTAGTGTTCAAAAGCAAACGGTTAGGTGGTGTTATGGGGGGATAGAGCGGGGGCGTGGGCCTGGCTGGATGGGGTGCTCCTTCGGATGGTCGGTGCCGACTCGATGGGCCGAATGGCCTCCTTCTGCTCTGTCGGGATTCTATAAAATTGCAGGGAATGAAAGCCGCAGGGAAGCCGGCAAATCCGCCATCGCGCCCAAAGTAGGCGTCAACCCAGAATCCGCACTTTTCCTTCAGCATAGCCTGGCAGCGAATACATGCAGCTGAACCGCCTTGCGGCATCCAAACTTGCCCCCATTCGGTTGCCCCATCTTTCAAGGAAGCGGTCAACCGCTCCTCATGGAATCGGACGCGGGAACCGCAGTCTCAGTCATAGGGAAACAAACGTTGAAAAAATTCAGTCAGGAGCGCGACAATTGACTTTACGTGATACGGAGGTAAGACTGCTTTCATTGGCTTGACTCTGTCTTCTGCCAACTATTTCCTCTGTGTCAGAATTCCCTTCACAGTCGGAACATAAATGGAGACTTGGGAGTGGAGTGGGGGCAGGTGGGGAGCAGGGGGGAAGCTGGTGGGGGATAAATAGAGGCTTGGGGATTTGAGGCGATGGGTGGTGTATCACACGGGCTGGGGGAGGAACCAGAGTCCAAGGGTCGGTATCAGAGGTCAAAGGGTGGCGGGGGAAGGTGCAGAGCGGGAAAGCAGAGTAGATGTAACTAAATGTATTTAATTTCCTGGCTGACTGAAGTTGGCCCGACATTGGATCACATGCTGATACTGTGCAAACCATTCATGCGTTGAACCATAAAGATGGCCCAAGCATTGATTTCTTTTGACAGAATATCTTTTACACATTGAATCTGCTTCGGCAGGAGCTCAGCAAATGATAAAATGAATCATTCGCGCTCTAAAATAATATTAGTAAGTGCTTTCTTTGTGACAGTATAACAGAGGTTCATCTGGAGTGACCTGGGGCCTGTATATGGTACACAAACCCATTCCTGAGATTGTCGATAAAGTGGGATTTGCATATTACAAGTGACTACATCTCATTTCACAAAGACTGGTTTTATATTGACAGTCTGATTGATTTTAATGTACATTATAGTGTCCAAGAATTGTTGATAGTTAATAGCACAACAGTGTAATTACTAGGAACATATAAGTTCATAGCAGAATTAAATTGAAGAATTGAACAAAGATTGCAAGGAAAAATTAAAATGCTGAATTAAAAGCACTCACATGTATTTGTGGATAAAATGGAGCATGTGAACATGTTTTGCAAGAGGTGTCCAGTAGAGGGTGCTCCCGCTTAATATTTAACAGGTGTGTGTTTGCAGTTTGTGTTTCTTTATGTGTTTATGTGTGTGTGTGTGTGTGTGAGAGGGACTCTGGTCAAGCTGCAGGAACTGATAGTTACTCAGTGTTGAATGGGACAATAACCTAATGCATGATTGGAAGAGAAATAGCAAATGGGTTGAAAATTGTTGCGATTGTTTGAAATTTGGTATTCCTGGGCGGGATTCTCTCACCCCGGGGCCGTGCCGGAGAATCGCGGGACGGGCACGAATCGCGCTATGCCGCCCCGACACTGGTCCGCCGCTTCTCCGGAGAGCAGAGAGTCGGCGCCACTGGCCCCGGCGTGGCGCTGGTCGGGAGCCATTCTACAGGGCCCCCCGCCGATTCTCGGCCGGGATGGGCCGAGCGGCCACGCTAAAAAAGCCGAGTCCACACCTGCTCTTACCCAGCGGGACCTCGGCGTGGATGCATCTGGGGGCGGCCTGGTTGGGGGGAGGGGGATCTGACCTGATGGGGGGGGAGGGGGCTCCGCTGTGGCCTGGCCCGCGATCGGGGCCTACCAATTGGCGGGCTGTCCTCTCTGGCTGACGGCCCCTTTTGTTCCGAGCCGGACCCTGTAGCCCTACTCCATGCTGTGTCGGGGCCACGCGGAGAAGGGAACCATTACTCATGCCAGCATTGGCGGCGGCCCCACTGCGCATGCGCAGACCCGCGGCGCCCATCTGATGCCGGGGATCGGCAGCTGGAGTGACGTGGGTCGCTCCAGTGCCGTGCTGGCCCCCTGTCCGGAGCGGCACAGTCATTAGCACTGCGGCCTCACAGCACCAGGGTCCCGGGTTCGATTCCCGACTTGGGTCACTGTCTGTGCGGAGTCTGCACGTTCTCCCCGTGTCTGCGTGGGTTTCCTCCGGGTGCTCCGGTTTCCTCCCCCAGTCCCAGGTTAAAAGGATCTGCCATGATAAATTGCCCCTTAGTGTCCAAAAAGGTGTAGGTGGGGAAACGGGGATAGGGTGGAGATGTGGGCTTAAATAGAGTGCTCTTTCCAAGGACCGAAGCAGACTCGATGGGCTGAATGGCCTCCTTCTGCGCTGTAGATTCTATGATTCTATCAAAGCATCAAAGGACTGGGGACATTATCAGGAAGAATAAAATGATTTCTAATATCTTATTGGAACACTGTGCATGTGTGGTGGTATGATTAGCATAGCTGCCTGCCATTGGTGCACATGATTGGTTGAGACCAGTCATGTGACAGCTATCCGATTGGTCGAGAGGCTGAGTTAACCACGCCTCCATACCAAGGTATAAATAGTCGGAACGCCAGGAGGTCGTCCATTTTATTGTAGACAACCGCAGGACTAAGTTCTAGCTTATTAAAGCCTATCTTTTGTATAGCAACTCGTCTCTCGTGCATTTGATGGCTCATCAGTGAGAGAAAGAGAGAGAATGTGTTTGTATGTGAGAGAATGTCTGTGTGTGTGTGAGAGAGAGAGAATGTGCACGTGAGAGAATGTGTGTGTGTGAGAGAGAATGTGTGTGTGTGTGTGAGAGAGAGAATGTGTGTGTGAGAGAATGTGTATGTGTGTGAGAGAGAGAATGTGTGTGAGAGAGAGGGAGAATGTGTGTGTGAGAGAATGTGTATGTGTGTGAGAGAGAGTATGTGTGTGTGAGAGAGAATGTGTGTGTGTGTGAGAGAATGTGTGTGTGTGTGAGAGAGTATGTGTGTGTGAGAGAATGTGTGTGTGTGTGTGAGAGAGAGAGAATGTGTGTGTGAGAGAATAGGTATGTGTGTGAGAGAGTATGTGTGTGTGTGTGAGAGAGAGAGAGAATGTGTGTGTGAGAGCATGTGTACGCGTGAGAGAGAGAGAGAATGTGTATGAGAGAATGTGTATGTGTGTGTGTGAGAGAATGTGTACGCGTGAGAGAGAGAGAGTATGTGTGTGTGAGAGAATGTGTGTGTGTGTGTGAGAGAGAGAGAGAATGTGTGTGTGAGAGAATGGGTATGTGTGTGAGAGAGTATGTGTGTGTGAGAGAGAGAGAGAATGTGTGTGTGAGAGAATGTGTATGTGTGAGAGAGAGAGAATGTGTGTGTGTGAGAGAGTATGTGTGTGTGAGAGAATGTGTGTGTGTGTGAGAGAGTATGTGTGTGTGAGAGAATGTGTGAGAGAGAGTATGTGTGTGTGAGAGTATGTGTCTGTGAGAGAGTATGTGTGTGTGAGAGAATGTGTGTGTGTGTGTGAGAGAGTATGTGTGTGTGAGAGAATGTGTGTGTGTGTGAGAGAGTATGTGTGTGTGTGTGAGAGAGTATGTGTGTGTGAGAGAATGTGTGTGAGAGAGAGTATGTGTGTGTGAGAGTACGTGTCTGTGAGAGAGTATGTGTGTGTGAGAGAATGTGTGTGTGAGAGAGTATGTGTGTGTGAGAGAATGTGTGTGTGTGTGTGTGTGTGAAAGAGTATGTGTGTGTGAGAGCATGTGTACGCGTGAGAGAGAGAGAGAATGTGTGTGAGAGAATGTGTGTGTGTGTGTGAGAGTATGTGAGAGTATGTGTGTGAGAGAATGTGTACGCGTGAGAGAGAGAGAGAATGTGTGTGTGAGAGAATGTGTATGTGTGAGAGAGAGAGTGTGTGAGAGAATGTGTGTGTGAGAGAGAGAATGTGTATGTGTGAGAGAGAATGTGTGTGTGAGAGAGAGAGAGAATGTGTGTGTGAGAGAATGTGTATGTGTGAGAGAGAGAGTGTGTGAGAGAATGTGTGTGTGAGAGAGAGAATGTGTGTGTGTGAGAGAGAGTGTGTGAGAGAGAGAGTGTGAGTGAGAGAGAGAGAGAGAATGGGCGGGATTCTGTAATCTTGAGGCTAAGTGTTGTCGCTCCCTGTGGGGGGGCCAGCAGGGCCCTGAAACGGTTCACGCCTCTCCAGCTGCTGATCCGGCCGTGGAATGGTCGCCGGGGGATGCACGCATACGCAGTGAGTCCGGCGCGAACCCGCGCATGCGCAGTCCCACCGGGGCGATTTCCGCACATGCGCGGTGTCTCCCTTGTCTGCCCCGGCCCCGGCCCAACATGGCGCGGGAGTACAGGCACCGGCGTGGAAGAAAGGAGCCCGGGACACAGATAGATCGGCCTGCCGATCGGTGGGTCCCGATCGCGGGCCTGGCCACACCGGAGGCCCCCGCCAGGGTCGGCCCCCCCCCTCCCCCTCTCAGAGGCCGCTCCCCGACCCTTCCATACCGAGTTCCCGCTGGCTGAGAGCAGGTATGGATGGCGCCTGCGGGACTCAGCGTTTCCACGACGGCTGCTCGGCCCATCCTGGGCCGAGAATGGGCAAGCCAGCCGCGTAAAGCTGCCCGCGAGAGGTACCGCGCCAACCAAACCGGCGCCAATGGCGGCGATTCTCCGCTCTGCGTCGGAGCGGCGTGGCACAATTTGCGCCTGTTGTGGGGATTCTCCGGCCCAACCCCGGGCTGAGAGAACCCCGCCATGTGTCTTTGAGAGAGAGAATGTTTGTGAGTGTGTGTGTGTGTGGGTGAGAGAGAGAGAGAGCGAGAATGTGTGTGCGTGTGAGAGAGAGAGCGAGAATGTGTGTGAGAGAGAGAGAGAGAGAATGTGGGTGTGTGTGTGTGTGAGAGAGAGACAGCGAGAATGTGGGTGTGTGTGTGAGAGAGAGAGCGAGAATGTGTGTGCGTGTGTGTGTGAGAGAGAGACAGCGAGAATGTGGGTGTGTGTGTGAGAGAGAGACAGCGAGAATGTGGGTGTGTGTGTGTGTGAGAGAGAGAGCGAGAATGTGGGTGTGTGTGCGGTGAGAGAGAGAGAATGTGTGTGTGTGTGAGAGAGAGAGAGCGAGAATGTGGGTGTGTGTGCGTGTGAGAGAGAGAGAGAGAATGTGGGTGTGTGTGTGTGTGAGAGAGAGCGAGAATGTGGGTGTGTGTGTGTGAGAGAGAGACAGCGAGAATGTGGGTGTGTGTGTGTGAGAGAGAGCGGGAATGTGGGTGTGTGTGTGTGTGAGAGAGAGAGCGAGAATGTGGGTGTGTGTGTGTGAGAGAGAGACAGCGAGAATGTGGGTGTGTGTGTGTGTGAGAGAGCGCGGGAATGTGGGTGTGTGTGTGTGTGAGAGAGAGAGCGAGAATGTGGGTGTGTGTGTGAGAGAGAGAGCGGGAATGTGTGTGTGTGTGTGTTGTGATGATATGATCTGCATACTCGTCTGCCATTGGGCCAGAACGTCGGCTTACCATTGGCCCTGGTCGGTCATGTGCCTCTCGACCGATTGGCCGAGAGGCTGAGTTAACCACGC